>NC_142934.1:65869501-65907001 GCF_046866305.1 Octopus bimaculoides | reverse complement strand
ATGTCCCTGTGCACCACACGTCTGCTTGTGGACTCCGCCACTTTGAACTACTCAGTGATAATTTTCATCAACAAACTGGAATAATCGTTATTGATGTTTTGAACGTTGGATAAACTCAGCTGTCTTGATAACGTTTGACCATTGAGAATATTTCTTTCAAGGACGCCCCTTGTCAGAGGCATCCAACCCTTTTCTGCTCTTAAACACGAATGATATGGGTATTAAGTATGATGCCGAATCACTTCTGAAGTTGCACATTGTCAGTGCTGAACTGTATTTGTGATGACGACTACTTCGGTCATGAACGGAAAAAATTGCTGGTGTTCAAGCAAAGCTGCGGCCCCATTTGCGTAGACATGCATTTCCATTCAACCAGCTGTTGAATGCATAAAAGGACGCGAGCGAATTTTTCTTTACACTGTGCAATTCTGCCCGTTTATGCCTCGGTTCATTGTGCCTCAGTACTTTAACTAGTTACAGGAAGAAAAAGCGAATAGCCAGTGGAGCTGAAAAGCTTGTCCTATGGCTCTCTCAGAATGCATTATGTAATGCTGTGCATTTTACACTTCCATTCATTTTGGATACATTATCACATTTCAGTAAGGATAGCAAACTATCGGAGACACAAACTGAAGACAAATCATTTCTGTCTCTTTTTGTCTTGTCTTCCCCTCGTCCTCTTCGGGCAAGTTCTACGAAGCAAACTTCTGACAAATTTGCTACAAACTTCTTAACTGGATATAAATGTAGTAAGTGAATTGTTATCCAGTTGCATTGGGAATTCTTATGAGGAGTGAAGTAACTTGGACGATCTAGCAGCAGGTCATTGAGCTTATTAACTACAACCAGCTGGTTTAAGAGAAGACAAACCGGTGGGGAAAATTAGCGTGGCATTTGGAGGACTAGGTGTTCCGAGAAGTAACAGAAGCCGGTCCACAAGCAGCTGATTTTCGCTCTAATTCCTATTCCTAGATCGAATTTTCTCAGAGCTCCTACGCCACTTTTCGGCAGAAAGTTATTATGACTACGAACCGTCTGATCTTAATCACCCAAATAACCAGTTTCTCAAGAATTGTGATCTCATAGCCACTTCAGAGACATATTGGCTGGACTTTGACGCCTTGAAGGCAGATTGTTACAGTACCAAGCGTTTCAATGAGCAGAAGTCACGTATTTCGAACTCACTGACTGAGTTACTTGAACTTTAGAATCCCCATAGAGATGCCTTCCTGGAACTCTTCAAACAACTTCAAATCACTGTAACACAGCTTGCAAGAGGTGCAGCCTGTGAACTCAGTTTTTCAAAACTTACCTGGAATTCTTTTGTAGATAACAGACTGAACAATTTAAGCACGATTCCCAGGAGTTGATGAAAAAGAAAAAAGAAAAAAAAGATAAAATTTTAAGACAGCTTTCTTCGTTTTGCGGTAAAATGTGGAAACTTTTTTTTCTTTTTATTGGTTACCGTCTTCCATGTTTCACTCTGTATATTTATTGTAACTTTACAATAAAACTGAAATGTGATTTGAATTTGATTTACCCACAAAAAAGTCCCTCATATTATTCCGGATTTAAAGTTTGCCTGTTCTCATAGTTTTCTAGCCGAGTTTTGCCCGGGCCTGTACAAAATGTCGACACCAATGCCATTGCTTCTTTCATAACCCACAGTCTTTAAAATTGAAGGACACCGTTGCGTAAAGTAATCCTTGATGTACTATCAGAGCTTTGGACATTGGTTTGCTTGATCAGGTCTAAATTGGGGCTAAACAACATCAACAGCAGCAACAACAAAAATAGCAGCATCACTAGTAAAAGCAGTAGCAACAACAACGATGAAACACACGCACCCACCACCACCCCACCCTACCCCACCCTACCCCACCCTACCCCACCTCACGCAGTGACTCAGTGAGTATACTCGGTACACGTACCTGATGTTTATGATATTGTTGTTTTGGTTTAAAGTCGAAGTTTGCCCTCACACCTAACTCGGCAATTCTCGCCAAATGGTCGTCAAACGTTTTAGCGAAAATGCTTCAGCCAACCGACGACCGAGTGGCGCCAAAGCTCTAACAGTGTCACGCTTTACCCCCCCCCCCCCCACTTGCACACAGAAACACGCACATACACACACACACACTTGAACACAGAAACACGCACACACTTGCACACAGAAACACGCACACACTTGCACACAGAAACACGCACACACACACACACACACACACACACTTGCTTATACACACACACACACGCACGCACACACACACACACGCACGCACGCACGCACACACACACACACACACACACACACACACACACACACACACACACACACACACACACACACACACACACACACACACACACACGTATATAATTCATAGGCTACAAATGATTACGATAACTGGGACTACAAAAATCTACAAGATTTAAAGGATGATGGCTAAAACAAGATGCTTTCTTTCACAATCTTGCTATCAAGTAGATGGCCAGTTAGTATTTATGCTTAATTAAAAGGAGAAAGAGAACTTACATGCATACATACATACATACATACATACATACATGCATACATACATATGTAATAATCTATCTATCTATCTATCTATCTATCTATCTATCTATCTATCTATCTATCTACTTATCTATCTACGCTCAGAGAGGTAGATACACACTTACGCTTACATGTGTATACACACACGCATACACATACATTCATGCATATATACATTGAAGCAAACATATACATGCATGGTAGTACATACATGCCAGGCACGTGCCGTCAGTAATTACTCAGGGTAGGCAGTTGGTGACCTTTATGTAGTAAAACATACACAAAATAAGCGGAACACAGGCGTGCGACAGAGTTGTAGGCAGAATTACTTGTTGTAGGAATGTTGGTATTTTATCCAAGGTAGGCACTGCCTACCTTGCCTACCTAGACAGCACGCCCCTGATACACACACACACACACACACACACACACACACACACACACACACACACACACACACACACACACACATGTACACACATATATATCTATATATACACAAATACATACATGCATATGTATGTATATATATATATATATATATATATATATATATATATATATATATATATATATATATATATATATATATATAAAACAAATAATAAATGACTATATGCATATACACGTACAAGTATGTGCATACCTACATCTACCTGTGTATATAGGTGCATATCTGGGTACAGGACATTGCAAACAAAACGTAGACAAAAAAATAATATATATATATATGTGTGTGTGTGTGTGTGTATAGGTTATGAGATGTAATGGTGTCAAGAAGACCCAAAGGTGTCAGGTAATGCTGAGTAAGTGCTATGGACAGACTATGGTTAAGCTTCAGGTTCGGTGATTATGCGAATGAGGAGTCCTACGTAGGTCATACATCAGCATGTGTATATATAGAAAAATTAACAGAATGAAATAAAAATCCAAGGCTGTGAAAGATGTTAGAAGATTTATAAATAGGTCTTACAGCTGTTTCCGAGAAATTTTAATATATCCCTTCATCGGAGACGGTGTGAGAAAATGGTGAAGCAAAATATCACTCTTTATTTCATATCTTATCTAGAATAACTATTGCTTAATCATTTTCTCACACCGTCTCCGATGATAGGGATATATAAAATATCCCGGAAACAGCTGTAAGACCTTTTATTTATAAATCTTCTGAAATCTTTCACAGCCTTGGATTTTTATCTCATTCTGTTAATTTTATGTGTGTGTGTGTGTGTGTGCGTGTGTGTGTGTGTGTATTTATGTATGTATGTATGTGTATACACACGATATATATATATTTACACATATACCTCATGCTCACATACATGTGTATATATACACACACACGCATACGTATGCATGTGCATATTTAGGATTTAGTTGATGAATTACTATTTTGCTTCACAAAAAGTATCGCGTAGCTTCCGTATCGCATCACCCCACCTCCCATCCCAAAGGATTTGAAACAAGATTGAATTGAATGATCTAATCCTTGGTTTCCCTAAGAGACGATGTAGTTATGGCTGGAATATATCTGATCATAGACTTGCTCTATCAAGTTTAACATGGGGCTAAACAACAACGTAAACGATAATGGAAAACATTGGTTGAGCACACGACCATCCAGTTTGTCACTAGTAAAGACTAACACGCGGGTAGTTTGCCTTTGTGTCATACAAATGCTATTTCTTGGTTGCTGAACGAAACAAGAGTTCACCACTGTCATATTACCGACATTGAACCCATGCTTCCTGTTTACTATAAAACGTTTATAACTTTGATTAGCGACCATTTTATTCGAAGGAGCGAACGAGAGAACCTCTACTTAGTTAGTTGACCTGCTAACAATAGCAACGAAATCTCCCCGAATGCATGAAAGCATAACCTACACACACACACACACACACACACACACACACACACACACACACACACACACACACAAGCACACACACACACACACACACACACACACACACGACTATAAGTTCTGAAGTCATCTAACCGTCGTATGACCAATAGAACCAGAAAAATCCTTAAAGGATTTTGATTTTTGATCCAAAGGATTTGGATTTCTGGTTAACCGTCGAAGCTCATCTGGATGTTACCCTGGAGCCCCCCCCCCCCAGTTCCTTTTATTAGCTACACCACAAACCCAATAAAACGCCATTTTATAATCACAGACATTGGATATATTATTAGCAGAAAGGATGAAAGACAAAGTTGACCATGGCGGGATTTGAATTCAGAACACAGAGCTCAAACAAATACTGTCAAGCATTCTGTCCAAAGCTCTAACGAAACGTGTGTGTGTGTGTGTGTGACATGATAGATACCTACACAGATCCTCTATAGATGAGTTACAGGATATAATGTGTCGACATCTCGGTTATTAGTCCAATACCCGCCGCCAGCTGTCACTGTTTAGACCATAAGTAGGCTACTGTGTATATGCTTGTATTTCAATATTTATTTAAACATAATTCATGTTATGTATATAAATATTATTGTTGTGTACTGATTTATAGTCATTTAGTTTCAGGCCGGCAGTGATTGAGCAGACCTAGAAAGGAAGGCGTTCCAGTTATGACCACCCTATATTTTATTTAAACAATATATCAAAGAATCAAAAACTACGCATTGTCTGATATACATTCTATTATTTTATTCTTTTATTCTTTTATTTGTTTCAGTCATTTGACTGCGGCCAAGCTGGAGTACCACCTTTCATTCGAAGAAATCGACCCCAGGACTTATTCTTTATAAGCCTCGTACTTATTCTATCGGTTCTTTTGTCGGAAGCTAAGTTACGGGGACGTAAACACGCCAACATCTGTTGTCAAGTGATGGAGGGGCAAACACAAAGACACATACACGTAAATATATACACACACATACACACATACATATACGACGGGCTCCTTTGAGTTTCTGTCTATCGAATCCACTCGCAAAGCTTTGGTCGATCCGAGGCTACAGTAGAAGACACTTGCCCAAGGTGTCACGCAGTGGGACTGAACCCGGAACCATGTGGTTGGGAAGCAAGCTTCTTTATTTCATTAAATTGGCTATAATAGCTTTACATAGCGAAAGAAGGAAGCTGCGGGCTGGACACAGACATAATGTTATATGAGATGAAAAGTGAAAATGATGATTAATAGGGGAAACAGACAACGCCCGCCGATTGTTGTTTCCCGAAAACATTGTTCTCTTATTTATCATACAAGAGGCAATAAACCTCTTACAATTGTTCATAATTGTTCATTAAAACACAAGAAATGAGGCACTACGCCTCGTACCTTGGTTAAAAACAGAATGAGGTTTCAAACCTCTTATCAGTTCACAATATCGAGGCTTTGCAACCTCTTACTCATAGTCCTCTTCAAATTCAGTATCGTTTGTGACCCCGTGCCCCGCCATTTCCCACGCCTCACTCAAGCACAAAGCGGGTGACGTGTCGGGGCCGCCTGGCCACAAGCGGTATTCCTCATTGAGTTTCTTCAGCCTTTGTAACACGCGAAACGTTATGACCTCCACAGCTATCTGCGGAGGCCATTCGGGGTCCCGTGTGCAGTTCAGAATTGCTCCCTCATGGTGCTTCTTCAACACCTTCTCCACCTCTCCGCCCCTGTAGAAGAAAAGTAATTCTTCTCCTTTAGGGGACGTGGTAGTCACTTCCACCGTCGGTGACACAATTCTCACTGACGATGGCTCTTCACCCGTCGGTGGCACAATTCCCACCGACGAAGTTCCGGGACATTCCGGTATTGTGTTACCAACTGCCGGCAATGTCCCGTTTCTCTTTTTCTTCCTCTTTTTTTTCTTCTTAACTGAGGAAGGGTGGGTTTCCCTCCGTGACCGGGAGATCCGCTTCACCTCCCTTATCCTCTTGCGGCCCTTCTTTGAGGAATCCTCCGCTTACTCGACCGCCTCCGTTCCCTCTTCTACAGAGGTCTCAACCAACTGCTCCAGGACCTTGCTTTGGTCCTGGGGGCAGTTCTTTTTTATATAGCCAGGTTCCTGACACCGGCGACTCTTGGTACTCCTGGCCCTTGTAGTTTCCAAAAAAAAAGTACTCCAGTTGAGTCGGGAACACAGTAGCAGGAACAAACAAAATTTATCATTAAATGGTAAATACACAACGAAGAAAATTTTTTTTTCATAGCAGCAAAAAGAATTCCACAGTTTATGGCGGCAGAAGATCCGCCCACCAAAATAATTTACTTAAAAGTGAACAATTTTGCCCAACTATAGGCAGACCAGAGTCCAGAATCCAGTGAGGATTTCTTGTTTGTACAAAAAAAATACAGCAAACAACAAACTCTCACTGGACCCCAAAAACAAAAGTCTTACCTTACAGCTGAGCTTTTTCAATCAATATTTCGCCAGTTGTACACCAGCGTGGCGACTTCTGCAGTGTAAGAACAGCACTGACACAACCGGAAGCGGGAGCAAGCTTCTTACTACACAGCTACGCCTGCGCCTATTCTCTCTCTGTTTTTTTTCAAAGACATAATGTGAGGAGAAGGAACATTTAGCTGTTATTTTTAGTAGGTCGAGCGACCAAATAGACGCACGTCGTTGCTTTGTTGTGCTTGTTGTGTTTGTTATTAATGGGGGTAGGAAGCAGCGACTGGAGATTTCTTGACTAAAAAGCTCTTCAGTACTAAAATGCATTATTCATACATCCGGATTCTTAATTCTTTCCGTCCCAAATTAATCGGCTCTGTATTTGAACACTAATTTGTGTTCTGACGGAATCACTAGAGCATTGGACTAAATGTCCTGCAATACTTAGTTATGGCCTTAGTACTATCCAGTCAAGGGATCCTTGTAAGAAGTAGGACGGAGATAGATGATAACTGAAGAGCTACATGGAGACACGGGATTGTCGATCTGCTGAAAGGGAAATAAAGATGATAAAATTATATATAAAAATACAATAAAATAATCCAGTGTATTCAATTAAAGCAGTATTAAAATAAAAGAGCAATGTAAGAATCATATGTAATGTATATACATCATTGACTGGCAAGTTACTGGGGTTTTCGAGAATAAAATCTCTTATGGACATGTCCTGTTTAAAAATACAATATATATCGGAAAGAAACAGAAAATCGTCTCGACCGCGCCTAACGAGAACCCCAGATGCATTTCAGCCTTATTAGGCCTTGTCAATGACAAGTACTAGCAGCCAGCCACACGTCTAGACGAAATTTGTCGCCTCCGATATAGGAAATAATGACTGGTATTGTGAATAGTCGTCCGGCACAATAATATTCCGGTGTATGCAATTCAGATAGTTATTCAGACGGGCAGATTTTTTCCCCTGGACTTTTACATTCCGAGTTCAAAACCCACCGAGGTCAACTTCCATCCCGCCCCCCACCTGGAATCGACAAAATAAAGTAGAGGTCGATGGCATCCACTAATCTCCACTCAAAATTGTTGCACTCGTTCACAAATCAGAAACAATTATCATATCAGAAATCATTTTCGTGGGAATGTTCAGCTTGTGATTTCTATGTGAGACATTTTTCAATGTGCTTTTTTTTTTATTGGAAAATTTCTTTTTCAATTACGTTGAGAGGTTCGTTATTCGTCAGAAGAGTGGTTTTCTGTTTTTGCATGGTCATGTAAATCTTCATTATGTTATTATTTGATGTATGTAGCTTATATTGTTGATATCAATTACTTCACTTTTATATTATTGCTTTGCGCAGATAAAAATTATGTTAAATTAGCGAAACGGTATTCCTTACATGTTTAGAGATGAAGCAGCTTCTTAACCCATATATGCAAGCTGTTTGGATATATGTTGTCCTCAAAACATACGCAAGCCCTAGATTTACACTTACACATGCACACACACGCATACTCACATATGCACACCATCGATTTAAACATGCGCATGCATACACACGCATGCACACATATGCACTCACATGCAGATATATGTACTTACATATACATGCATGTGAATATGTATGAAGGCAAATAAAATATATTGAGTTGGAACAAAAGCTTGTAACGTTTTTAAGTAAAATTCGAAAATAGTATTTAGATATTTGTACATAACTTTATTCAACCACATATGTTCCGACATCTTTGAGGCAGATTCATGATCTCCGGACATTTTACTAGCATTGTGTAACTTCCATGGATTTATCACTTACCTCCCTCTCTTCTCTCTCTCTCTCTCTCTCTCTCTCTCTCTCTCTCTCTCTCCCTCCCTCTCTCTTTACCAGTGTCTTGTATTGTATATTTTACCTTTTACGTTTTACTTGATTCAAACATTAGACTGCGGCCATGCTGGGGCACTGCCTTGTAATCAATTTTTCTCTGACTTCTCTTCCTGAATTAATATTTCTTTTACTTACATTTCTTTTGTTCATATATCATTCTTCCATGTCACAGCGTCTCACACCCATACCCTTGCACACACTTCTATCATATCCGCTACCTTTCTCTTGCCTTCTCCTTTACCTCATACTTGTGCCCGCTTCCGCCTCCTAACGTCTACGCTTACGCTTTCCTAAAATATACTAAATGATTACAGATGCCATTATATTTTCGCATTTGCACACTTCTACACACATACATATACCCTAATCCCACCTCCACTACATCACTTCCTCATATGTCTATCTCCAAACAAGGATGAACTCCTATATTGTTGCCATCTTTTTTATCACTCTCATTCTGAGTCGCCCTATGTTTTTCTCTTTCTTCTGATGAAGGACTAACGTCCGATATGTTGAAGGTTTTCCCACCTTTTAAGCGTTAAGCTAATACAGTATTTGTTTTATACACACACACACACACACACACATGTATGTTTGTATATGTGTGTGTGTGTGTGTGTGTGTGTGTGTGTGTGTGTGTGCGCGCGAATATCTGTTCTGATATTTATTAATATATTATTTCTTCTCTACTGACAGTAGGCAGTCATTATAAAGACATTTGGATTTATCAAAGAGAAGATTCATTGAGTATAGTAAATTCAACTGGATTTCGTCTACATTCACTGAGGTTAGTTTGCATTGTTAACCGATAAGAGCGAGCACGGTACCCGCTAGGATTATATATTCTTGTTAATCAATTTGAGAAATTTACTTATAATATATATATGTATATATATCTGTATAAGTATACATACATTTGTATATATGCGTATCTGTGCATATATATCTACACACACACACACACACACACACACACACACACACACACACACACACACTCATAACTGAAAAAATAATTGAAAAAATTGGAGTCAATAAGAAAGAGTACGATTGGACATTTATTTTTTAATCCCTACAATTGTTTCCACGGAACGAAGTTCTCCAGGAGTGTTGGTACTTTATTATGCAACTGTTTCCCTGCATTATGAGATCTAATTGTGTTTCCTCAGGAGATATATAAATATTGTCTTCGTAAGTTTGAAATCCTCGGCTTCAAGAACATCTCCTCTGCCTGTCTGTCAGGCCTCGACAAACAGAGGGGATGTTCTTGAAGCCGAGGATTTCAATATTTGCATATCGCTTGAGGAGACACATCTAGATCTCATAATGCAGGGAAATAATTGCATAATCAAGTACCTGAACTCCTGGAGAACTATGTTACGTGGAAACAATTGTTGGGATTAAAAAATAAATGTCCAACCGTACCCCTTCTTGTTGACTCCAATTTTTTCAATTATGTATTCATACACGATAGATGCTCAAACGCAAACCTGGAAGTACGTATAATGCCACTACAGGATAGGACAGGGTAAATCTGAAGGTGAACGAGCTTTCTACTGTACTCTACTACATTCTTAACAGAATATACCATAACTATATATATATATATATATATAAACAATATATGAGTATATGCATATATATGTACATGTATGTATATACGTTCATCCACATGTACATATAGATACATAACTGGGTACATGGCGTGGCAAAAGAACAAGGACAAAAATGGTAAACAAGGTGCAACAAACAAGCAGGCCACATAGAAACATCCCCTTCGTCAGCTGCCACCATTAAAACTCCGGCGTTTCGAAGAATTAAGGCAGTACGCATCGTTAAAATGGTTCTTCCCACAAACACAAATTATATATATATATATATTCTTACACACACACACACACACACACACACACACACACACACACACACACACACACACACACACGCACACACACACACATGTATAGTTGCAAAATGTTTCTTAATTTAACGATTATCTATTACGCAAAAAAGTCTTTTTTTTAAAAAACAAATTAACACAAACTAGACGGCAGAAAGTTTTCTGTAAGCGCTTCCACTCTTTCCAGTTTTGCAAGCAAGACGTATTTTTGAAAAGCTGTAAACAGTGAAAAGCGCTGGCTCAAAACCTCCCTTCTGCCAGGTCTGTCTTAATCCGCTTTTCGCTTAAAATGATTTTCTAATATAATTACATAAGTAATAACTTTTAATTTAAGAAATTCCTTTTAAAATATTATGACTGTATCAACACATTTTTCTAAAAATGTATTTGAAATACACACATACGCACGCGCGCAAGCACTCTGACATGCATACGTACACTCATATACATATATGTATATATACATCTGCATGCGTCTTTGTATGTATGTATGTATGTATGTATGTATGCATGCATGTATGTATGTATGTATGTATGTATGTATGTATGTATGTATATATATATATATATATATATATATATATATATATATATATATATATACATACATATATATATATACACACACACATATGCATACATATATTTATATGTACATACATGCACACACACACACACACACACACACACACACACACACACACACACACACACACACACACATATATATTCATACAAGTGCATGTTTGCGTGTGTAATTGAATAATTAATTAGTTAATATAATTTAATTAATGGAGTATTATGGCTAACAGTAACACGAAGAATAACAAGAAAACTTGCTGATTCCGTTTCAGTATTGGCATTAACCTCGTTAATTTAATGGGAACCAGTATTTTCTGCTGTTACCACATTGATTATGACGAGAAAGTGGTGAAAGTCACTATTCCAAGAGCCTCGACATATACACAGTACACGAGCGGGTAGCCAAAAGAAACCAGAATTTTGTAATATAATTTTATTTACTTAACAAGGTGAAGTATATTTGCCACTTAAATGTGGCTGACCCCTAAGGGTGGATGTTACTGTTGCTTTTAGCCCCAGGAGAACATCTCCTCCAGCTGGCTATCGACACACATCTGTGTCCTGTCTGCATTTGCAAAGGGAAGTCATCCTTCCCATCTTGATCTGCGATACGTACGGACTCGAGTTTCTTGGTATTTTCCCGTCCTCAGCGTACGACAATCGCCGACCTTCGATGCAAAAGCAACAGTAACATCCACCCTTAGGGGTCAGCCACATTTAAGTGGCAAATATATTTCACCTTATTGTGCAGTTACTGTTAATACCTCGTTTAGAGATTTAACATTGTTTATTTACTTAGTTTTACAGGTTTACACTTTTATCACCTTCAAAGTATTCTCCATTTGAAGCAATGCATCGGTCAAGATGCGTTTTCCACTGTTGGAAGCAGTCCTAGAACTCTTGCAAAGTGATGCCTTTTAATGCGTCCGTCATTTTTTCTTCACCTCTTCCACATCTGCAAAACGTTTTCCTTTAAGGACTTTTTTTCATTCGGGTAAACAAAAATAAGCTGCAGGAAGCAAGATCGGGAGAAGAGGGAGGGTGGATAAACGGGGTCATGCCATTTTAGGTCAAAAACTGTCTCACACTCAAGGCGGTGTGTGAAGGTGCATTGTTGTGATGAAACCACTACTCTCCACTTTGCCACAGGTCGAGGCGTTTTCGTCTCACCGTGTCTCGCAAACGCTTCAGAACTGCTAAGTAAAATGTCTGGTTAACAGTTTGACCAGGAGGAACAAATACCGTGTGGACAATTCCTTTCGCACCGAGGAAACAAATCAGCATCGCCTTCACATAGGACTTCATTTGGCGCATTTTTGGGGGCCGTGGTAACATTAAATGCTTCCTTTCACTTGATTGCTGCTTCGTTTCGGGTCGTAGCCATAGCAACACCTTTCGTCACCAGTGACGACTTTTGAAAAAAGGGTTCGGATCAACTTCCAACTGCTTTTTCCGTTCACGACATGCATTCAGTCGTGACTGCTTTTGATCTTCTGTGAGCAAACGAGGCACAAATTTTGCTGCAACTCTTTTCATTCGCAATTCCTCGCTCAAAATCCGTTGGGAGGAGCTCCAGAACACCCCAGTCATATCAACATGTTCGTCAATTCTTCGGTGACGGACCACCAAGGTCAGTTCATAAATTTTCGTGATGTTTTTCTTCGTTCGAGTTGAGATTCAGGTAAAAACCGTGTAGAATGCTGTGCAAAGCTCAACCACAGTTAAGTGAAATGGCGAGAGGATATAGCGAGGAACTTGTTTAAACAGTCACTTGAGGAAGCGCATTCTGCACCTGTGATGCAGATAACTAACTGCACAACATCTCACCTATAACCTACAGGTGAGAGAATGTGTTAAAAAAATTGTAGTGGTTTGGAATAAAGGATCTCGTTAATTCTATTCTCTGTATTTGATGCACACACACACACACATATACACACACACACACACACACACACACATATATACACAGGAAGAGAGAGAGAAAGAGCGAGAGAGAGAGAGATGGTGAGAGAGTGAGAGAGAGACGGAGTTTGTGTGTGTGTTTGTGTGTGGTTGCGTGTGTGTATGTGGGAACAAGATAATAAAGAGAAACAGGATGTGTGTGTGTGTATGTATGTGTGAGTGTATGTATGTATGTATGTATAAATGTATGTGTGTGTGTGTGCTTGTGTGTGTACATGTGAGTGCATGCGTGAGTGTGTGTGTGTTTGTGTGTGTGAATATGTGTCATGTGAGTGTATATTAAATCAGAGTGATTGTGATCTGTACGTGTGTGTTGTTTTATATATTTGTTTCATCTACATGCATGCGTTTTGTGTGTACTACAGTAATCCTTTGACTATCGCGGGTGTTATGTTTCCAAACACTCCGCGATAGGTGAAAATCCGCGAAGTAGAAGCAGTACTGTATATTTTTAAAATTATTTTTACAATTTGAATATATTTAGAAATGATCTAATTATAAATCTCACAGAGAGATATAAGCAGCAGTGCTACGATAAAGCAGTTGTTTATTGTCAACTTAATGTGACAGACCCATTAAGGGAATCATACTGCTGCTATTTAGCCCTAGGAAGCTGGACCGCTTCCTGTTAGCCTTGACACATTTCCTGTGTCCTTATATTTGTGAAGGGGAGACAAGCCTCCCCACCCAGCATTAGTCTGCATTCAGGGACATGTTTCTGAGTCATTGCTCGTCATCAGCCTGAAGTATATATTTGTGAAGGCTAGACATGCTTTTTCAACCAGCTGGTCGGCTAATTCAGGCTGATGACGAGCAATGACTCAGAAACATGTCCATGAATGCAGACTAAAGCTGGGTGGGGAGGCTTGTCTCCCGTTCACAAATATAAGGACACAGGAAATGTGTCAAGGCCAACAGGAAGCGGTCTAGCTTCCTAGGGCTAAATACCAGCAGTATGATTCCCTTAATGGGTCTGTCACATTAAGTTGACAGTAAACAACTGCTTTAAATATATCTATTTTATTATAAATGCAAAACAACACTACGGAGGAATCGACGTAAGCTTAAATAATAAACCACGATAGGTGAACCGCGACAGGTGAACCTCAATATGCCGAGGGGTTACTGTATATCTGTATGCTTTGAGTGTATGTGTGAGTGTTTTGTCTATGCATATGTTTGTGTGTGTGTGATTGTGTGTGTGTGTGTCAGTGATCATGTAAAATTCAAAGGAAAAATATTAGTTAGAAGAGTAAAAAGAAAATGTAAAATGAGAAATAAAAAAAAGAATGGACGAAGAGAAAGAAATATATAGTTAGAAAGAAAGAGGAGAAAGAAAGGTAGGGAGATAGAGAAAGAGAGCTAGAGAGAGAGAGAGAGAGAGAGGAATGTGGCTGACAAGAATACAGGACTGAAGATTAAAGTTCTTTACGTTGAATTTTTTTTCACTGAGGCGGACATTGGAATCGATCACCGTCCCAATTTTTACCTAATCAAAACAAATTCACACACGTAGAAACACTCTCTCAAACATTTTATGTATATGCGCACAGCACTCATATCTATAGATATTCATATGCACATACGTATGTGTATATCTAATATATATATAAATATATACAAACATTCATTTATATACATCTCTCTCTTTCTCTCTCTCTCTCTCTCTCACACACACACACACACACACACACACAGATATATTCATACATATATACACATTCGTACATATATACATATACATAACCATTTAAAGAGTATTATCCTGGAAAGAATGAAAGGCAATGTTGACCTTGACGGAATTTGAACTCAGAGCGCGGAGTTTGAACAAATACTTCGAGACAATCTAGCCAACTCTCTAACGACTCTGCCAATTCGCCGCCTTCGCTTGTATTTCTTATTAAGAAAACTCAATAAGGCGGTGAGCTGGCAGAATCGTTAGCATGTCGGACAAAATGCTTAGCGGCATTTCGTCCGTCTTTACTTTTTGAGTTTGCTCTTCATTCTTTCAGGATCGATGAGACAAGTACCATTACGCACTGGTGCCCATGTAATCGACAAGCCCTGCCCACTAATATTTCAAGCTTTGTGCTGTAGTAGAAAGACTTGCGATTATTATTAAAGGTAGCAAAGGCGGCGGGCTGGCAGAAACGTTAGCACGCCGGGCGAAATGCTTAGCGGTATTTCGTCTGCTGTTACGCTCTGAGTTCTAATTCCGCCGAGGTCGACTTTGCCTTTCATCCTTTCGGGATCGATAAACTAAGTACCAGTTACGCACTGGGGACGATGTAATCGACTTAATCCCTTTGTCTGTCCTTGTTTGTCCCCTCTATGTTTAGCCCCTTGAGGGCAATAAAGAAATAAGAAACGTTAGCACGCTGGACGAAATGTTTAGCGGTATTTCGCCCGTCGCTACGTTCTGAGTTCAAATTCTGTAGAGGTCACCTTGGCATTTCATCCTTTCGGGGTCGATAAATTAAGTACCAGTGAAATACAGGGGTCGATATGATCGACTAGTTCCCCCCCCAACCGCGCAAATATCAGGCCTTGTGCCTTTAGCAGAAAGGATTATTAAGGTTAACTAAGGTGGCGAGCTGGCAGAATCGTTAGCGCGTTGGACGTAATGCTTAACGGTATTTCGCCCATCGCTACAATCTGAGTTCAAATTCTGCCGAGGTCGACTTTGCCTTTCATCCTTTCAGGGTCGATAAAATAAGTACCATTTGAGCACTGGGGTCAATGTAATCGACTAGTCTCCTCCCCAAAATTTCAGGCATTGTGCCTGTAGTACAAAAGATTAAGAAAACCCAATGTGTATTTTATGGTAACTTCGCATGAACCAAGGTCATGTGATCAGAATTCGCTAAACAGAAACTATGCAGAAGTTTGACGGGAGGATGTTTTCTTGGTGATAGGCTTCATCGATTGCCCTCTATAACTTGCTCAAAGTCCGCTTCTGCTCTGCTTCAGATTCTCTTCCTGATACAACCACTCTATTGTCATTGTCGAAGATGTGGCTAACGTTTCTGAAACTATGAATCATATTCGCCAATGAGTTTGATTAGTGTGGGGAGATTCGATCCTTTCAAATGTTCGGTTTTCAAAACCTCCTGCTTTGTGTACCAAGTCTGCGGGTTGAAATTAATTTCTAGATCTGTAATGTGAATGGTGTATGGGGTGTGTTGGGGTTAGTGGTATTAATTGAAAGGTTAGTAGTGTTCTGTATTATGTTATGTGTCTATATTTAGTTGTAGAAGATATTTATTGATGAAAGTTGCCTCTTTATATATATATATATATATATATATATATATATACACATAATTATATATATATATATATATACGTATATAAATAATACAGAATGGGACAAGGACGCAAAACATCCAAACAGTTAGGTGATACAAGAAAGGGACAAAACATACAGATAGACGATACAAAGAAAACACGGACAGGTCATTCGGAGTTTTCTCTCTTCAGTCGAGGTCCAGATTAACCTTGCAATTTCGGCTGAAACGCACGTGTAAATGTACGCTCACATGCCGCGCGCGCACGCACGCAGCACGCACACACACACACACACACACACACACGCACACACACACACACACACACACACACACACACACACACAATTTCCTCCTCTCCTGCAAGCAGTCGCCGGCATCCTGAAAATAGTCATAAGTTCAATTTTCTTTTTCTGACTGTTATTAATAACAAACATAAACACACACGCGTAGATATCCACACATACATACACACACATGTATACAAACGCACGCGCGCGTGCACACATGCACACACACACACACACACACACACACACACACACACACACACACACGTACACTCTTTCTCTCTCTCCCTCATTAACACATATAATCGTACACACATACACGTGATCTGAGGAGTAATTCGTTGCTATTTTTGCAAGCCGATCAACTTCAGAGGGGATCCATCCCTGGTTCGTTTCTTTACAGATACTGGATGGTGTCATTAAACACTACACTACACTACACAATATCATACTATCGTCTCCTTGAAGATATCAAGCGCCAAGTCATTAGCACTGCACTGCATCTTAGCCATATTACACGAAACATCTCACTATGCCGCAACTACACTGTGTTACATGAAACATCTCAACATAGCATATATTTGTCACACAAAATGTCCTACAAGAAAATATCTTTCATCTACTCACTATGCTATAGAAAATTCAGACAAAAGGCAGAATACTTTGGAGTATCTCATTTCGGTTTTTCAATAAAATATTTTATTTAAATACTTTCTTTTGGTATTTAATGTAATTTGTTTTCGTAAGATAAAAATACAGAACAGGCCGAAAGACATGCATCAAAACATTTAATTTTATTTATATTGCAGTATTATTATTCGTCAAGGTCGACTTTGCCTTTCAACCGTTCGTGGTCGATAAATTAAGTACCAGTTGCGTACTGGGGTCCCCTCCTCCCAAAAGCTGCCCTTGTGGTAAAATTTGAAACCATTATTATTATTATTATTATTATTATTATTATTATTATTATTATTATTATTATTATTATTATTATTGTTCAGTAGTTTTATTTTTATAACGTGCTTTCACTTCACTACCGAGCGCAGCTCTGTGCGCCTTGGGTATGTGCTGTGGTTTGCTGTGGTGCTCTTATGTTTACTGTATTGAAAGTGTTTTGCGTAGAATGTGTGCAGTACCCAGTAGTGCAATTTTCTGTATGTTATATATATTTGTAAGTCCTGGTATTTTTGTTATGTATTTGTCTGAATATTTTTTTATTATACCTAAGGCACCTACTATGATAGGAATTGTTTCTGTTTTTAGATTCCACATTCGAGTTATCTCTATTTCCAGGTCTTTGTATTTTGAAAGTTTTTCCATTTCTTTTAGAGAAACGTTGTCATCTGCTGGTATTGATACATCAATTAGAAAGCATTTTTTTTTCTTCATGATCTTTGACAACTATATCTGGTCTATTTGCCTTAATTTCTCTATCTGTGTGTATTGGCATATCCCAGAGTATGGTTGCTTTCTCGTTTTCTGTGACCTTTTCTGGCGTGTGTTTATACCATCTTTTTTCTGTTGTTATTCCATAGTGTTGGCATAGCTTCCAGTGTATATAGGTCCCAGCTCTGTCGTGTCTGTGAATATATTCCTTCTTAGCCAGGACTGGGCAGCCAGAGATAATATGATTTATTGTTTCTTGTCGATCTCCACATATTCTACAGTTACTTGTTATATTTCTTTTCATTATGTGTTTTTGGTAATTTCTGGTGGGGAGGCTCTGGTCTTGTGCAGCAATTAAAAATCCTTCAGTCTCTGCTTTGAGTCCTGAGCTTCTCAGCCATTGCTGGGATTTTTCTCTGTCTATTTCTTTCGCATTTAGTTTAGCCCAGTATTTACCATGTAGGGGCTTTTCTTGCCATCGTTTTATCATGGTCCGTTGCTGTTCTAGTTTTAGTTTGGATTTCATTTGTTTTATAGCTTTTCTTCTTCTTCTTCTTCTTCTTCTTCTTCTTCTTCTTCTTCTTCTTCTTCTTCTTCTTCTTCTTCTTTTTCTTCTTCTTCTTCTTCTTCTTCTTCTTCTTCTTCTTCTTCTTCTTCTTCTTCTTCTTCTTCTTCTTCTTCTTCTTCTTCTTCTTCTTCTTCGTATTTGTTAGGTAGATTGATTTCTTGTTTGTATTTGTCAGCTTCCTTAAATACTGAAAACAGTTTTTTGTTTTGCTCGTGTTTTGTGGCTATTTGTATTAGTTTCCCTTGCTTCTGGAGTAGGTATTTTTGCAGTCCTATGGTGGTTATTTTATAATAGTTTTCTAGCTGTATAAGACCCCTGCGACCTTCTGTGCGTTGTATATATAGCCTTTCTATGTCAGATTTTGGGTGGTGCATCCTATATCCTGTCATTATTTTTCTTGTTTTCCTGTCTATTTTACATAGTTCGTTTAGTGTCCAGTTAAGGATGTTGTAGCTGTAGCTTATAACTGGGACAGCTAAAGTGTTGATACCCATTATCTTGTTTTTAGCATTGAGCTCTGTTTTTAGTATTGATCTAACTCGTCTATAGTACTCTTTCTTTATTTTTTCTTTCATTTGTGTATGTTGTATCCTATCTAGTTCATTGACTCCTAAATACTTATATGGTTGGCTTTCGTCTAGTTCTCTTATTTCATTGGCTTTATCTAGTGTTATATTGCTGCTTTTAACTAATTTTCCTCTTTTCAGGGTTGCTTTGGCACATTTTTCTAATCCGAATTTCATTTCTATTTCCTTGGTAAAGCCGTGTACTGTCTGTAGTAGTGTTTCTAGCTCTTTGTCGTTTTTTGCATATAATTTTAGGTCATCCATATATAGAAGGTGGCTGACTGTTTTTCCATAGCATTTGTAACCGCATCCAGTTCTATTTAGCAATTCTGTTAAAGGTGTGAGTGCCAGGCAGAACAGGAGTGGAGAGAGCGTGTCTCCCTGGAATATTCCTCTTCTAATGGGGATGGCTTTCGTTTTCACAAGTCCCTCTTTTGTTTGGAGCTGTAGCACTGCCTGCCATTTGTTCATTGAGTGCTCTATGTATTTTATGATAATTGGTGCCACCTTGTTTATGGCTAGTGTTTCCAGAATCCACGTGTGGGGAACACTGTCGAAAGCCTTTTGGTAGTCCACCCAGGCCATACTGAGGCCTTTCTTCTTTCTGCGGCTGTCTTCAGTTATGGCTTTATTGATCAATAATTGATCTTTACAGCCGTATGAGCCCTTGCAGCATCCCTTCTGCTCTTCTGGAAACAGGTTGTTATTTTCCAGGTGTTTACTCAATCTCTGTGATATTATTGCAGTAAAGGCTTTGTAGATCGTAGGGAGACAGGTTATAGGTCTATAGTTTTGTGGTTTCTCCGTTTCCGTGGATTTGGGGATTAAGATGGTTTTCCCTTTTGTGAGCCATTCAGGCTTTGTCTCTGGATCTGCTATTATGTTGTTAAAGTTTTCTGCCAGCTTTTTATGCATTGCTGGCAGGTGTTTTAACCAGAAATTGGGGATCTTGTCGTGTCCAGGTGCCTTCCAGTTGCTTAGTCTTTGCAGTGTCTGGGTGACCTCTTCAGTTGTTATAGGGGCCCAGAGTTGCTCAGGTGCTAAGTTCGTTGTTTTAATGGTCCTTTTTTGGGGTTGTTGCTTCACCGACCATATTTGTTTCCAGAATTTCTCTAGTTCTTCTGCTGTTGGTGCTGAAGTAATGTCTATTTTATTTTTACCCAGTTCTTGGTAGAGTTTTTTGGGGTTGGATTTGAACTGTTTGTTTTGTTCAAAGAAACGTTGGCGTTTCTCATACCGGCGGATCCTCTGTGCTTTGGCAAGGATGTCTTGCTTTAGTTTTTCTTTTGCCTCAGGTAAGTCTTTTTCTGTAATGCTGTATTTGTACAGTATTTTTGTTTTCTTCTTGTTACTTAGTAGTGTTGATTGTTTACTAATTTCGTTGAGAATCGATAAATCTTTTCTCTTTTTTTAAATTTTGTTCTGGATGTTATTTATCCACAAGGTCTGTTTGGGTGGTAGAACTCCTGTTCGGATGGGTTTGAGTGAGTATCCTGCTTCTTTTGTGGCTGCAGTGGCTGCCGCATATATTATGTCATTTAGCTCAGTGATATTGACTGTTGTTTCTGTGGTTGTTAGTTCCGTGACGGCCATGTTTCTACTATTTATTATTGATGTTGTTTTATTGTCTATTTTGATTTTTGGGAGATATAATCTGTGGTCCATTCTAAGATCTGTGGTTTTCAGTTCTTCGGTTATTTTCATTTTCATAGTATTATAATTATTAGGTTTCCCTTCGTTATTTCCAGGCTTTATATTTGTTTTGCCTTCCTTTTCATTCATATGTTTGTATTATTACTTTTATTATCATCATCATCATCATCACCATTATTATTATTATTATTATTATTATTATTATTATTATTATTATTATTATTGAGTGAGAGAGCAGTGCATGCCATCAAAGTGACACTGGGGTAAAATATTCGAAGCCCAGTATACTCATCATGACTATCTGGCACATGCATCACAACCATATGTGCGCGACATGGTGATCTCATATCAAGATAAACAGCGCATGACCTTGGAGGTGGGGCCCAGTTAGAATTTTCTTCAGGTCCAGTAGTCCATCCCGCTCAAAAGGTCCCGAATAAGGGTTGTTTGAGGATGTTGAACGAAACACCTACATTTCCAAAGTGAATTATCCAAGCCCCAAAGAATACCTCTCAACATGACTATGATGCTCCCCCACTACTTTTGCTCGTGATCAGAGATGCACATTGCCAGACACTAAAGGACATGCTCAAATGGTTAAGGTCAAACAACTGACAAGCAAATCTGTGGTATTGAACAGAATATTTGCTGTAGCCCATCTTTTACACCAAAACAAAGCATGTACATGATAACACTTTCAATCAGTTAAGATCAGAAGCCACGAGAACCACTGCCTGGTACTGCATCAGGGTTCTTCTTCTTCTTCTTCTTCTTCTTCTTCTTCTTCTTCTTCTTCTTCTTCTTCTTCTTCTTCTTCTTCTTCTTCTTCTTCTTCTTCTTCAAACTCACCAGCGAATTGTCCTACAGTTACAGAAACCTTGGAAATGTGGTCGACAACGACAATGGAATAGTTATGAATGGTTATAACAAGACGTGAACCAGCATTTTTGGGGCCGTTTATCTGTCTGTTATCTTATCGACTGTCTGGTAATCAGTAAAAAATTCCAAGAGATAGCGAAAATATTCGTCTCTCGTCCTTTCATTACCACAACGTCTGGAGACCAACGACGTCTTTATGAAACATTCAACGACAGGCAACAGACGGAGCCTTTAATTGTACAGCCTGCAAGATATAATAGCCACATCTCTCTCAAATCATTCTACACAGTCTTGAGAAGATACACTGGATAATATAGTCCGGTATACACAACACTTGAAAAAGGTGGATGTTATGGATAGAAAATCTTTTAACATAGTTTTGCTAAATTAGGGCTGATCTGATGCTAAAAACCACAGCAACCTGTTGCGATTCGTTGTGGCGTTCATCATTTCTTTTGCAGTCAGATGGTAATGGGTCATGAATAGAATTTGACCTTGTTGTTTGGACATCACGTGTATCAAAAGCAACTCATAATACATGTTGTTGTTGTTGTTATCACACACTGCACAGAACAGTACGGCGACTCTAGAAAAAAGCAGAAGTAGTTAGGTCGGCAAAAAAATAAAAAAAAACAAACAAACCCCCCTCAACGACACAAATCAACAAACAAGCAAAAAAACGAAACAGAACCGAACAGAATACAGCTTGGCCTTGAATTTTGAAAAGACATTTGTTCGTGATGCCTCGTGTAAGATTATGTGTCACGTACACAGATGCAATCTTGTGCATTTAGTCAGTGTATGTTGTTGTGATTGTTATCGTTGATATTGTAGTTCAATGTTATTACTTCATCTTTGTTTATTATTTTTATGTATCTTTGGTCTTCTTCATCATCGTCTCCTTCTCGTTTCCATCCCCCTTGTGGCATATTATATATCACCATGTTTTCAACAGTTTTATGTGAGTTTCTACTGCACCCGCCAGGTATACCTCTGTGCTCCTGAGCTGTGTTCAGCATTGTTTTTCAGGGCAAGGATATGGTGGGATAAATTGCTTCATTCTCAGTGCCTGCAGTCGACTACTATGACGTCAAGGGCTTCCTCCTCGTAGTAACAACCCATTATCTTGCGACAACGAAGGGCGAATAGAAGATAAATTGGAGTGGCAAGGGACTGCAAAATTAAGAAGAAAGGTGCGAAAGAGAAACAGAATCAAGCTAACGGCATCTTTGGCCAACAAGGAGTAGACAAATTCTCACAAGGATGATAGGAAATGCATAGGCGCCTGTATCAAAGAGGAATTTTAGATAAGTCTGCTGGATGGCCTGGATGATCTGACCGAAAAGGAAAAATTAGAAATGTAATGCAAGAATTGGAATATAAGAATCAAGAGCGCAAAGGGGTCCGAGTTGTAGGGTACTCTAATTCAACATAAATGAAAGCTTCTCTCTCGTGTGTGGATAGGTTGTCCATTTTTTGTTTTTCTTTGTCCACGCATTTTAATTGTATTTACTTACAATTGTGTATGTATATGTTTATGAATGTATGCATACAACACACACACACACACACACACACACACACACACACACACACACACACACACACACACACACATATATATACCGGAGTAAGCACATAAATGTGCAACAAGGTGGAAAAAAGAGTATTCAAATACCAGAGGTAGAGTAATATGCTTTATTTAAAAGCAGCAGAAATATAACAAAAAGCTGTTACTCGGAGTTTCACGTTCCCGTTCATCGGACAGTTTTGTTAGAAAAAAATTGTCCGATGAACGGGATGTGAAACTCCGAGTAACAGTTTTTTGTTATATTTCTGCTGCTTTTAAATAAAGTATATATATGCACACACAAAATAACACACATAACTGGCACACATACGCACGCACACACATAAACACACACATACACACCCCTCACATACATAAAACCACACACACACACACACACATACACATATACACACATGCACACATACACATATACACACATGCACACACACCTCTCACATACACAATACTCACTCACATACATAACACATACGCACGCACGAAAACATACACAATATACACATACACGCACACACAAAAAATATACACACACGCGCACACGGAAACACATACAGACACACATAAACACAACATACACATACACACAAACACACACGCACGCACAGAAAACATACACATACACACACGCGCACATACAAAATACACACACACACGTACACGTACCTAACACCTACAACCCCACACAAACACGAACACACACACACCCAAATAACCACCTGTTGACCTTCTATCTACACTGTCTATAGCGTCCACTAACCAGTCCTGCTACTAATTTCTTCCACTACGTCATACACACACACACACACAAACACACTAACAGATAAACCACCAAACCATGCACACACACACACACACACACATACATACGCACACACACGTTCTGTTATCACACACACACTCGCAGACTTTCGCACACGCACAGATTCATCTCCCTTTTTCACTCTCCTATCTTAGAAAGAACTTTTCCCCCACCACCTCCTCTTCCGGTCTTTTCATAATGTAACCTCGTGGGCATCGGTACCATTTTCCTCTTTCTCCGTTCTTCCATTCTCCGAACTTTCCATCTTTCCGACGAAGGGCTACGCCCGAAACGTCATACACTCTCTCTTTCCTTTCCTGAGCGTCCAATAATACTATCCATATCACGTCCTCACTTTGTTGTTTTATTGTTTTTTTGTTATTGTTTTTTTGAACTATATGACGTACGCTCACACGGACCCTGGCCTTTCAACTGGATTTGATGTACCCAACTGCCGGATTACCTTGGATTACTGTTCCCGTTGGATCTGCCTTTCCTGAACCTTGATTGAACATCAGCAAAATTTGTCCGTGACTCTTACACTTTTTTCCACTTTTTTCCACTTTTTTCGACTTGTTTCACCTTTATCTGTTCTCCTTCTACCTTTCTCGTCCTTCCCTTGTCTCGCCACTAATAACACCCACACCGACATTCACATCCTCTCACCATGCCTGACCTTCACTCCTTCACCCAACATCTTCAGTCCCTTCTTCGCCGTTTTCTTTCTTTTTTTCCCCCACAATGCTTGCAACCCACAAAAAACCTCTCTTACTTGCTCTTCAAAAAGACCCGCCACACTAGCCATCTCAACTTTTTCAGCCGCTGTCTCCGCCATCACGTCATACCCCGTGGCTTCCTCTTGAAATTCCACGCTCCCCCCTATTCCTCCCCCTTCATCGAGCCCACCCTTGCCCGCACCTCCCGCCTCATCATCCGTGCCACCATCCGTTCCACCCGTTCCCTCCTCCACACCAACTCTCCCAAGCTTACCTCCTCCTCTCCTCCCTCTGCCCTCAACCCTTCACCCAACCTATCCTCCGCTTCCTCCTCAATCTCAATCACCAACTCCACAATTTCCTCACATACACAAAAAATAAAAAACTCCACAACCTCCTCAACCCCCACCCTTCCGCACCCCTGACACCCTCCCCTTCAGCTCCCCCTCCCGATTCCATGCCCCCCTCCACCGCCCATTCCACACATTCACACTCCTCCCACCCGGACATCCTAACCCCCACGCCATCACCTCCCCACACCTCCAACAACCCCAACCCCACCCAACCCCATCCCACCTCTTCTCCCCCTCCTCCCCCTCCTCCCACCTCTACACCTCCTCCTCCAGACCCTACTCACCCTACCACCCCGCTTCCTCACACGGTTGTGACTATACCACCCAATCTCCCCCTGTCCGCCGCTGAGCGCTCGCTCCTTGGTAGGGGCCTCCGCTTCACGCCTCTCACGCCCCACTGTGACGAATTCGGGACTCGCACTGATGTCAGCCAGTTCCTGCGCCGCATCAAACTGTGCGCGTTCTTCCATACGTCAACACAGCGTCCCGACAATCGGGACTACTTCTCGGACCTGGGACGCCGCCCATCCAACTGGACGCCGCCTCCAGGCCAATTCAGTAGCCTAGACTTGTTCGTGGATGACTGTAAGGCGTTGGTCGAGCGTTTCGACTTTAAAAAAAGACCCCTCCGGGCCAATCTCACCCGGGCCGAATCGGTCGCCCTCCGCAATCTCCGCCGCCGTGACGACATCGTCATCAAGCCGGCGGACAAAGGTGGAGCAGTGGTGGTGTGGCGCGCGGACCTTTACAGGAGGGAAGCGCTCAGCCAGCTTCACAATCCCCTCTTCTACCGCCTCCTCCCCTCCGACCCCACCCCCTCCTACCAACGGCTTGTGTCCTCCACAATCCATGACCTCATCTCCTCCTCTGCTCTCCCCGCTACCGCCACCAACCTCATCGTCCGCACACCTCGCACCTCCTCCATCTACTTCCTTCCCAAGATCCACAAACCTAACAACCCTGGCTGCCCCATTGTCTCTGCTTGCAATTGCCCCACCGAACTCATTTCAAAATACCTCGACCATATCCTATCCCCGTTAGTTGCTGCCCTCCCATCCCACATACACGACACCAACCACGCCCTTCGCCTCTTCAATTCCTTTTCTTTCCCTCCCGGCCCCTCACACCTCCTCTTCACCCTGGACATCAAATCCCTATACACGGTGATTCCACACAACGATGGTCTCTCAGCCCTCCAATACTTCCTTGACCGCCGCCCTGACCCCACACCTAGCACCCCTACCCTGCTTCGTCTGGCAGAACTCGTCCTCACCCTCAACTGCTTCACGTTCGCCGGAGATACCTACCAACAGGAATATGGGGTCGCGATGGGGACGAGAATGGGGCCCAATTACGCCAACCTCTTTGTTGGTTACATTGAGGCCCAAGTATTCTCCCAATTCTCCGGTCCGACCCCGGAACTATACGGTCGCTACATAGATTACTGTATAGGAGCCACCTCCCTCTCCCGCGAACAGCTCTGCCTTTTCATCTCCTTCCTCTCTAACTTCCACCCCGCTCTTGACTTTACTTCCACCATCTCTGACACCTCTGTCAACTTCCTCGACATCTCTCTTTCCATCAACCCCCCCTCCAACTCTCTCACTACCTCCGCCTTCTTCAAACCCACTGACTCCCACCTCTACCTCAACTTCTCCTCCTCCCATCCATTCCACACCAAACGAGCCATCCCCTACTCCCAGTTCCTCCGCCTCCGACGTTTGTGCAGCCTGGACCAGGATTTCGAGACCCAGTCCCAGTATCTTGCTCGTCTGTTCATGCATCGAGGATACCCCTCCCACCTTGTCCAATCCGCCCTCGCCCGCGCTCGTCGAATCGACCGCACCAATCCCCAAACCGTACCCCCTTCCCACTCCGTTTCCACCCTGCCACCCTACCCCTTCGTCGGAGGATCCTACGGGCCTTCCGTCGCCTCCAGCTCGATCCCACTACCCACCCCATTTTCCCCAACCCACCCCTATCCGCTTTCAAACGCGCCCGCAACCTACGCGATCTACTGGTCCGCAGTACCTTCTCCTCTTCCTCCCCACCCCCACCCGGCTCCTTCCCGTGCTCCAGATCCCGCTGTCACACCTGCCCCTTCATCACCAACACTACCTCTGTCACCGGATCGAACCTACAAACACTTCACATTCCACACAGTTTCACCTGCACCTCCTCCAACCTTATTTACTGCATCAAATGCACCCAATGCAACCAACTCTACGTGGGGCAGACGGGCCGCCGGCTGGCCGACCGTTTCACCGAACACCTAAGGGACGTTCGGCTAGGTTCGGACTCCCCTGTCGGCCGTCACTTCCAACTGCCCAACCACTCTCCCTCTAACATCTCCGTTTTTGGCCTCGCCCAGCACCATGGGTCCACTCCCTCGCGACTCCACTTGGAGCAACGCTACATTTTCAACCTTAATTCTTCTTTCCCCTTCGGACTCAACGCAGCCTTCTCTTCCTTATGACTCTCCCCTTTACGTCCCTGCAACACTTTACATAATTTTTTTTTTAACCCCCCCCCCTCGTCCCCTTTACATTAAATCCATTATTCTCTTGTTATTACACTTACTTTTTTCCACGTTTTATCTCACCACTACCTACACGCACACATACCCACACACCTTACATATATACCGCCCACATACATATACCGCCCACATACATATACCGCCCACATACATGACAAACATACATACGCGCCCTCACACACACATAGCCGAACGCACATATATACACACACACACCCATATATACGCGCACGCCTACATACACAGCCGCATACACATGCACACACATACACACAGGAGTGCACACACAAAATAACACACATACCTGGCACACATACGCACGCACACACATAAACACACACATACACACCCCTCACATACATAAAACCACACACACACACACACACATACACGACACACATACACATATACACACATGCACACATACACATATACACACATGCACACACACCTCTCACATACACAATACTCACTCACATACATAACACATACGCACGCACGAAAACATACACAATATACACATACACGCACGCACAAAAAATATACACACACGCGCACACGGAAACACATACAGACACACATAAACACACCCACACCCGTACCTAACACTCACAATCCCACACACACACGCACATCCACACATACACACACACTTCTCACCAACACTACACACTCACACAGACACGCATACAATGATACACACATGGGCATAAACAACACACGCATATACAATAGCAAACGCACGCACACACACGTACACAGCAACGCACATACACACAACATACACATACACACAAACACACACGCACGCACAGAAAACATACACATACACACACGCGCACATACAAAATACACACACACACGTACACGTACCTAACACCTACAACCCCACACAAACACGAACACACACACCCCCAAATAACCACCTGTTGACCTTCTATCTACACTGTCTATAGCGTCCACTAACCAGTCCTGCTACTAATTTCTTCCACTACGTCATACACACACACACACACACACACACAAACACACTAACAGATAAACCACCAAACCATGCACACACACACACACACACACACATACATACGCACACACACGTTCTGTTATCACACACACACACGTTCTGTTATCACACACACACTCGCAGACTTTCGCACACGCACAGATTCATCTCCCTTTTTCACTCTCCTATCTTAGAAAGAACTTTTCCCCCACCACCTCCTCTTCCGGTCTTTTCATAATGTAACCTCGTGGGCATCGGTACCATTTTCCTCTTTCTCCGTTCTTCCATTCTCCGAACTTTCCATCTTTCCGACGAAGGGCTACGCCCGAAACGTCATACACTCTCTCTTTCCTTTCCTGAGCGTCCAATAATACTATCCATATCACGTCCTCACTTTGTTGTTTTTTTGTTTTTTTGTTATTGTTTTTTTGAACTATATATATATATATAAGCATATAAACATGTTTCTTCCTCCACCCTTCTCTAATTCCCTTTTTCTCTCCCTCTCTACTTCACAGTTTTCTATCTGTCTCTCCCTCTCTTTCTCTTTCTCTCGTTGTTCACACGTGACCATCGTTCCTCTTTCTTTTCCTGCACGGACGTTAAAAAATACAGACGTGTTTTTCTCACTTTCTTCGATCTTTTCTCTTTTCAAAAAAATGTTCCTCCCAGCGTTCACTATTTTCCTCTCGTTCTGGACTAACGACCCTCCATGTTTGTTTTCGTTCGGTTTCCATGTATGTCACCACTGTCGTTTTTATGTTCCTAACTTTGACTTTCCGTAAATCCTAAATTTTATTTTAGAATTTATGGGAGCAACTGTCTTTGAAGACTCATATTGTCGGTGAATGCTCGAAATGAGGAGTAGACAGACAGCTGACAACTGATGAAGGGTCCTTTCTCTGTGTTTACTTGTCCTGTTTTCCATTTTTTCTTGTCGCTAAAGTATTTCATGTTATTTGCACCATATATCCTGGACCCATGTATGCATGTATATATATATATATATATATAGTGAGAGAGAGAGAGAGAGAGAGAGAGAGAGAGAGAGAGAGAGAGAGAGCGATAGAGAGAAGGAGAATAGAATAGAATTCAACACATTTAGTTAGAGCGGTAAGTGTCGAATGCAGTCAATTGCTTGACTTAATTCTAGATTACTTAACGTTTCGTGGGTGCAGTTCGGCTTTGCATCTTCAAATGTACAAAGTTCGAGTCTTGAGAATTTAAAAGAAGTTTAAACGACTTCTTAGCAAGAATATTTGGACCTTCTTTAGTCAGTTCGGGTCACATGTATACTTTTGCTGGGGACTACAACGATTCTTTCCTTATAAGCTCCACGTGCTAGAGCAGACAAGGTATGCGTATTAGGTAGTTGTTGTTTTGTTAGGTTAGAGATTTTGGTGACGACAGTTACCACATGGAGAAATCTGCGTGGTTGACTTAGATTGGCTGCCTAGACAGGGACTCTGAGTATTGGAAGCTGAACACGTAATACAGCTACCGAATTAATGAATTAGATAAACAAAAGTTGAGGTAATTGTCAAAAATAAGTGACGGAGTACCCTAAAAAGTGCAATTAGAGTACAGTCGACAACATTTTGCCAAATAGTATCGAATTAGAAAATTAGACTCAAGAGGGAACTGAAGTGTAAATTAGAAGAGATGATTACGAACAGCCTTATGACCAAGGTGCTTAACGGCGAATATATCTTTTGATCATTTCTTCATCGTGAAACACAAAGTTTATATTGTTAGAGTAAAGGCCTCTGCTGTTAGAAATGAAAGAACAAAATACTCCCGATGACAAAGGCATGATGTGGCAGCAAACTCATAATTCGATTTTTCACGAAGTGCTGCTCAATCTGAGACATGTCAATATCATCCATCTGCGACGCCCTATATTGCTGCTAACTCTCCCTCTTTCTCCCCCCCTCTCTTCCCCCTCTCTCTCACACGCACACACATTCTGTCTGTCTGACTCTCTCTCTCAAAAAACTAATTGAAAGGAATGAAGCAAAATAAATTTAAGCCAGTGGATTAGCAGAAAAAGCAGAGCACCGAACTAGAGATATACCGAGCGTTCAAAATCATTTCAGAGTTGATTTAGTTTTCTACAGTCACTAAACCATATTCTAGTTACGTATTATGGATGATCTAATCGAGAAAAAAATGAAGCTGTACACATTTATCGCCTTTTGAAAATCTGAAGATTGTTACTGTTATTGTCGTTTTTGTTAGTTAGCCCCAGATCATCTAATTCAAATCAAATGACGTAGGACTGTAACCATCCTATCATTTTATTTTTTTTTTAGTCATAACTCGAACATAAACGTTGTGAGTGAAATTTGGTTGATGGAAACTGTGTGGCACGAGACGGCAACTGCGTCAAACAAAAATATATTGTGTTGCCTTCCTTTATGTTCGATCGACTTTGCCCACCGTTCTCCTTCGATTACTCGCGTCGATATGATTGAAAATATTTAATGACCGTAGCCCAATATGGCCAAAGGCCACTGACTGAAAGCAGCAGCAGAAAAGAAATTAAAGAAAAAAAAGAGAACGATATATCTAGGACTTCATCATGCACTGTGTCCTTCCTTCCCAAGACTGTAAATTTGATTTGAAGGTATCTTGATTGTTGTTCCTTGAAGACACAGCCACCACGTGGAGTTTCCCTCTTTGACTCGCTATCTTGTTGTTGTATCGTAACGTATATGTTTGGCTATTTGAGAAGATGTTAAACCTGATGCCTGTATAAGGACGTGAGGACGGAGAGATTGTCATTTTTCGTTCTTCAGCTTTTGGTTCGATACATTTTCATCACTGCTGTCGTTATTGTTGTTGTCATCATTGTTGTTACTCCTTATTCCCCCCCCCCCCCACCCCAAGTCAACTCTGATCACGTAGGCACCTAAACGTATGAGCTTCTCATTTTCCGAACCAGTCTGCATGGGAATATTATTATCCAAAATGTCCTTTCTAATATTTTCTTTCAAAGACGATTGCATCTGATTTGAGAGTGAGTTTTAACTACTCTTTCTAGCAGGTAGAGCAATAGCTTGGTTCTCTCATTGTTTCAACAACAGTAATAAAAAAAGGAGGTGGTGGTGTTTAAAATGACGATAACAACAAGATTTTGACATTTTATTTCAAAAGAATAAAAAAATCAGAAGGATTTCTTTTATTTTTTTTCTCACCGCCTTATCTCCCTTATGTTCCACAATTGTCTGCATAGCTAATGCACCACCCTCCCAGCATTCTACGCTTTTTTTTGCTCTCTAGTTCACTATTTTCTTTAGTTTTAACCCATTTCATATTGTAAGATACAATGTGCGCTCGTGTGCGTGTGTGTATGTTTGTGCGTGTGTGTGCGTTTGTGTGTGTGTGTGTGTGTGTGTGTTTGTGTGTGTATATGTGTGTGATATACATACATATACACATATACACACGCACACACATACGTACATACATATGTATAACTGTATTTGAAATTATACACATACAGACACACATATATATTGCGTACATATATTGAAATAGAAAAGTGCATATACATACACACATACATAAACATACATACGTATATATATATATGTATATACATACATACATATATATACATATATATATATATATATATATATATATATATATATATATATATATATATATATATATATATATATATATATATATATATATGTATATATGTATGTATATGTATATATGTGCACATATTGAAATACAGAAAGAACATATATGTGTGTATATGTGTATGTGTATATATATATATATATATATATATATATATATAGAGAGAGAGAGAGAGAGAGAGAGGGAGAGAGAGAGAGGGAGAAAGAAACAGCGAGAGAAAAGGAGAGAGAGAGGTGTTGTTTTCTATGAACCAAGGCCAACAGCTGATCCTGTGGCGAATGAGTTACTGTTAGAAGGACAAATATCATGTTGAGTTGTCGACAGAGTATGAATTTAAGAAATCAAAATTGCGCACGCACACACAGGCACCTCCCGACATATGCGCGCGCGTACACACACATGCGCGCGCAAAAAATACATGCACATACACGCAGAGAAAAACACGCGCACACACACACACACACACACACACGTTCGAATAAAGACCGTCCTATCCACATACAACCATACATACATTCACATACATAGTCACATGCAATGACGTACAAACAGGAATTTACGTGATTTGACCACCATTTGTTCGTATCCAATAATTTTCAAATTTTCTGTTTGAAATTGATAAAATTGAGAGAGAGAGAGAGAGAGAGAGAGAGGGAGAGAGAGAGAGAGAGAGAGGAGAGAGAGAGAGAGAGAGGGAGAGAGATAGAGAGAGAGAGGGAGAGAGAGAGTGAGAGAGAGAGAGAGATACAGTGAGAGAGAGAGAGAGAGAGAGAGAGAGAGAGAGAGAGAGCTGTAAGGTAATTGGAAAACTGAGATCACGCATGCGGTGTCGAACTGAGCCGAGGATGGATTTAAACTTTACAGATCTCTGAAGTTTATCTGGAAAGTGGTCTAATATTAGTCGATCTGAGGCTCTAGTGCAGTGAACCTTAACCGGGGTGCGTATGACCCCCTGAGGGTCCATATAAGATTTTTGGGGGTCCACGCAACAAAATAGTAAATTAGGTACACACAGTAGTTTATTAAGTGTTCATGAAAATTGATTTTGATTTAGATTTATTTATTGAAAGAAACAGCTAGGTTTCTTTCTCTAAAATTTAATTTGAAAGAAAAAAACGGATTTTGAAAGAAGTAGCACTAAAACTAATTTTTAAACATCGAGGGCCGTGGGAGTCCACCAGAATAAAATAATAATTAAACGTTAGTATGCCGGGCGAAATGCTTAGCGGTATATCGTCTGCCGTTACGTTCTGAGTTCAAATTCCGCCGAGGTTGACTTTGCCTTTCATCCTTTCGGGGTCGATAAATTAAGTACCAGTTACGCACTGGGGTCGATGTAATCGACTTAAGTCTGTCTTTGTTTGTCCCCTCTATGTTTAGCCCCTTGTGGGCAATAAAGAAACAAGTAATCAAAGGGGTCCAGGGATAAAAAAATGGTTCAGAACCTCTGTTCTAGTAGAAGACATTTGCCCAAAATGTCAGGTTGAACCCAAGACCACATAGTTGTAAAACGAACTGCTTAACCATTCAGCCAGTCTATTAAATAAGACCCAACATACAAAATGATAGTGGAATTGATAACTCGAATGAACTTCGTGATATAAATTGTAACCAATAATTTTGAAATAGGAGAAGATCTGTACTTCATACAGGCGTCATGTTGTTGTTATAGTTTAGCTCTAGGTCAGATGTGATCAAGTGAAATACTGATCTAAGGAACTCCAGCGATGACCGGCTTCTCTTTTCTGCATACATAGATTACCATGGAGAACACAACCTAACGCATCCTTCCTGTATTTAAAACACTAGCGTGCAATTTGAGGAAAACGTGGCTACTACTTTTAGCTGGTCGAAGTTCAATCCACTGATAAAAATAACGATCGTGATCGTGACATCAAAGTGACGGTGGTTCGAATTTCGCAACCAGCTCTACCAAATGAACTGACTAAATTTTAGGTTTGACGAATGGTTCATCGTCCTGTAGTGCTGAGTTCAATTCCTTCCAAAACCAATCCACCAAATGAACTGACTAAATTTTAGGTTTGACGAATGGTTCATCGTCCTGTAGTGCTGAGTTCAATTCCTTCCAAAACCTATCCAGAATATTTTTACCTGCTGAAAGCCTAACGCTGGCCAGTAATGCATCGTATTAAATACCAGGCCATAGTGATTCTCGGGCGAAATTCTGCTTTAAGCACACCATATAACACCTGATGCCTTTTTTTATTTTTCGGAATTTTCAGAAATTTTTTTGCGAATTTATATTCTACACACAGATATTCATTCGACTTTGAAAAAAATTTTTAATTTTTCGAAATTAAAATTTTTTTTATTAATTTTCGAATTAAAAGAAATTATAGTGTAAAATACGGACAGTCCAAATATTCGGCTTAAATTCCAGTAATAGACCATTAAATGTTTTCAAGGGGAGAAAGATATTGAAAAACATCAATACGTCAAGCTGACAAACAAATGAGGAAGGCCTAAGGTGGTCACGAAATGTGCTAAAAATAACAGCTTCATGGTACTTAAATCACTCACCAAATTTTTTTGGGGTTTTTGCATACTCGTATGAATTCTCGTGTGTAGAATACAAATTCACAAAAATTTTCGGAAAATTCCAAAGTTTAAAAGATTATGTGGGGTTATATGGCGTGCTTAAAGCAGAATATTTCCGATTCTGGTATCTCCTGATTACGTGTTCAAGTCCAACTAGGATTAAGGTAAAGTCGATTAGTTAGTACCGATAATGGCCTGGCACTCCGTCAGCTACGACCACGTGTGTTCCAGTTGATCAACCGAACAACCTGCTCGTGAAATTAATGTGCAAGTGGCTGAGCACTCCACAGACACACGTACACTTAACGTAGTTCTGAAGGAGATTCAGCGTGACACAGAGGGTGACAAGGCTGGCCCTTTGAATTACAGGTACTAAACATTTTTTCCAGGTGAGTGGATTTGGAGCGTCGAGAAATAAAGTATTTTGTTCAAGGACACAACGCACCACCGGGAATCGAACTAACGACCTTATGGTCGTGAGCCGAATACCCTAGTCATTTTCAGTACCAGTAATATACTGGAGTCGATTAGGTTAGCTTTACGTTTTGGACTTACGACACCTTTGCATAATAGCAACGATATATATGGAGAGAGAGAGGGAGAGAGGGAGAGTGAGAGAGAGGGAGAGAGAGAAAGAGAGGGAGGGAGAGAGGTCTGTATATTAATATCACCAATTGATCGACATATATGATTATGAAACATCAAGTAGTTGGCTACTTCATTAAAAGAGCTCAATATTTATAACATTTAGCAAATATGTTGCCAACTACTTGATGTTTAATATTCATATCTATCTCTCAATTGGTGATATTAATATACAGACCTCTGCCTCTCTCTTTCTCTCTCTCCATATATATCGTTGCTATTATGCAAACGTGTCGTAAGTCCAAAACGTTGTTTTTTCAGGAAACGAAAGAATAGTTTCACTATTCCATTTCTTTTTACATTAGCTTAATAATAATACTTTGTTGGATGCATAAAATCGTAGCTCCATACATGTATGATATTTTCTGTTAGAAATATTTTTGCTAAACTTTTGTTTGTGGAACTTACTACACTTTTGAAAAATGTTAAACCGTTGTACTACACTTTGACAAGTTTCATATCTTGGCATCTGAAGCAGCCGGAGTAAATGGAGTAAAACGCATATGTTAAATGAATTCTTTTATTTCCAACATATGTTTCGAAGATTACAAATTATACCTTCCATAGGAATAGGTAATGTTGATAAGGATGTAATCTTCTCTTCAGGGAAATACATAGGAACCAGCTTAACCGTAAGACATTTTATATATATATATATATATATATATATATATATATATATATATATATATATATATATATATATATATATATATATATATATATATATATATATATATATATATATATATATATATATATATATATATATATATATATATATATATATATATATATATATATATATATATATATATATATATATATATATATATATATATATATATATATATATATATATATATATATATATATATATATATATATATATATATATATATATGCACGCATGCGCAGGAGTGGCTGTGTGGTTAAAAGTTTGCTTCCCGACCACCTGGTTCCAGGTTCAGTCCCACTGCGTGGCACCTTGGGCAAGTGTCTTCTACTTTAGCCTCAGGCTGACGAAAGCCTCGCTGAGTGGGTTTGGTCGACGGAAACTGAAAGAAGCCTGTCGTAAATGTATATATATATATATATGTGTGTGTGTGTGTGTGTGTGTGTTTTCATATCTGCGTTTGTCCCCCTCCTCCGCTTGACAACCAGTGTTGGTATGTTTACGTCCCCATGACCTAGCTGTTCGGCAAAAGAGACCGATAGTATAAGTACCAGACTTTGAAAAGAGAGTACTGAGGTTGATACATCAGACTAAAAAAAATTCAAGCCGGTGCCCCAGCATGGCCCGATTAAAACGTTATTTGATTTTTCCTGTCACGCGTTCATCCTTAGTAGAGACGGAGAGATAAAGTAAAAGGCATGTACAAAGAGAGTTAACATAAGAAGTGCAAGATGAATGCACTACACACACAGAGGGAAGGAATCCTAGTGACAGAGGAGGAGGATAAGGAAGGGGGGGGGGGTGAGAATATATATATATATATATATATATATATTTTTTTCTTTTTTTTTTTTTCTATATTTCTAATGAAGAGCTCCGCACGAAACATGAAATCCTCTTTCCTTTCCTGAGCGTCCAATAACACTGTACTTATTCCACGTCCTCGCGTTGTTGTTTTTTCTTGCTTGTTCATGTTTGGATTGACTATATATATTCTTTCATTCTTTATTTTACTTCTTTCAGTCATTTTACTACGGCCATGCTGGAGCACTGCCTTTAGCCGAACAAATCGACCCAAGGGCTTATTCTT
>NC_142934.1:65842001-65857001 GCF_046866305.1 Octopus bimaculoides | reverse complement strand
AAAAAATAAATTTATACTCCACCTACGGTATTGTGTAATCCCTCAAGAGTGTTTATTATAACATAAAAATAAACATTCATACGTGCGTACGTGTGTGTGTGCGCGTGTGTACGTGTGTGTTTGTGTGAGCAAGTGCGCGCACGCGTGCGTATGAGTGTGAGTGTGTATTTATGTATGTAGTTTCATTAAATTCACGAATGTGTTGGGGTGTTATCTATTTAATTTAGATTTTTCGTATATTCTGATTAATTTCTTTTACAATTAGTTTGGAACTATGAAGTTCTTAAATTCATATTCAATGGTTCCAGACTTTCACAATCTTATTTTGAAGAATTATATATATTTGGAGTCTGTTTGCATTCATGTAGAATCTTTATAGTTAGACGTGTTGGTTTTACTGTCTCAATCAAATTATTGACCGTTATGCCTGTAGCTACATGCTAAATATTTGGTGTGTGTGTGTGTGTTTATTTTGCCATTGTATTATGATATGAATGTGGCTTCCATGATTAATCTTTTGTGTGTGGTGTTTGCGTGTTGTGAGTATGAGTTCCATGGTTAGTTTTCTATTTTTCTACTTATATTACTACAATAACAAAATAAACACACACCAAAATATTAGCATGTGACTAATGATTTATATAAACGTAATGGTCAAAAATTTGACCGGAGTAAACAAATCACCATGTGACTTCTGAATATGAGATGAACAATCAAAAAACCTATAGTGGGAAAGCCTGTATGAATTCCATAAGTATATATATACATTACAGAAAATACATATTTATTACAGAAAATAAAGTAAATTTCGAAAGCAGGTTAGCTGTGAATAGAAAATTGGGTAAATACCCCTAGAGGACACCCCCCCCCCAAGAAAATCGAACCCTATAAGCGCAAGAGTGGCTGTGTGGTAAGTAGCTTGCTTACAACCACATGGTTCTGTGTTCAGTCCCACTGCGAAGCCTTGTGAGTGGATTTGGATGGTAACTGAATATTCTGTGTTTCAATCGCCCATATAGTAGATGAAATTATATTAGGTATTAAATATTTAGTCCTAGATAGCAATTAAAACATTCTTCGTTTCCCTTTTATTTTCCCATTGCAGGATTCGTCTGTTAATCTTCAGTTTATTTCTCCCTCTCTCACATGCGAAAGACATCTATCTTTTAACTCCACTTTATCCCAAATGCTAGGGAAGTGTGCTAGCAGAATCTTTTTGCATGCCGGTCAAAATACTCAGCGGCATTTCGTCCGTCTTTACGTTCTGAGTTCAAATGCTACCGAGGTCGACTTAACCTTTTCTCCGAAATTGCTGGTAAGTGCCAAAATTTGAAACCCTTATTACATACAAATGCTGCTAAGATGACGAGCTGGCTCAATCGTAAAAGCATCAGAAAAATGCCTTACGGTATTTGTTCCAGTTTTTACGTTCTGAGTTCAAATCCAGACTAGGCTAACCTTACTTTTCATCCTTTCGGGGTCGATAAAATAAAGTGCTAGTCAAGTTCAGTGGTATCAATTAACTTCCCTTCCGTTCAAGGCGGTGAGTTGGCAGAATCGTTAACGGGTCGGGCAAAATGTTTAGTGCATTTAATCCATTTTTACGTTCTGAGTTAAAATTCCGTCGAGGTTGACTTAGCTCAAGGATCCCTTTTATTTAAATGAATTTTCCACGGACCTCTTTTAATATGCTCTTCCTTATGTATGTATGTAAATATATATATATATGTGAAAGTTTGAATTTAGCTCAGGGACCCCCAGTACTACCTTTGCGGACCACAGGTTGAGAACCAAAAACTTAGCCTTTCATCTTTTCGGGATTGTCAAAGTAAGTACCATTTGAGTACTGGGGTTGATTACATCAACTTAATCCTTTCTCCGAATTTTCTGCCCTTGTGCCAAAATTTGAAGCCATTATTACAAATGCTGTTCCAGTCAAAGTTTAGCATCAAATGCAAGATGTCGAAGAAATAATTCTTCAACATTCATAGGAACACCATTTGTGAACAGTTGTTGCCGATTTATATCTTTGGGTCCATCAATACAATGGTTGTGTACTTGGTTATATTGAGATAAACTGATGCAATAACCTCGAAACTTTAGATATCTCACGCAAAGCATTTCACTCAGTAAACAAGAATTTTTTCTTCTGAAGTCCAGCATGTGACATCATATTGATGTTGTTGTTGTTATTGCGGTGGTGGTGGTGGTGCTGGTGGCGGGTATGGTGGCAACGGTGCTTGTTATTGCTGTCAAAATGTTTTTGGGAGGAGAGGGTGGGGTCACTATTTCTTCGTTCTCAAACGGCTCTTTTATTGGAGAAATTTAAAGAATGAAGAAATAAGCATAGGAAAGTATATACATATAAATGCATATAACACATATACATAAATATACATATATATGTACAGGCATACACACGTACATATATATAGTTATATACACACACACACACACACACACACACACACACACACACACACACACACACACACATATATATATATATATATATACACAATTATATATATATATATATATATATATACAAACACACAGTTATACATATATATACACACACAATTGTATATATATATATACATATATACACAATTATATACATACACACACACACACACACACACACACACACACACACACACACACACACACACGCACACACATATATATATATATTTATTTATATATATATGCTTATACGTATATATGTACATACAAAAAGAAAAGATGAAGATAATGAAAAACAATAAAAAGAAGACTGGTAAAAGAAGAGGAAAGAAAAAGAGATGGAGAAGAGTATGGATGAAAAAGAAAAAGAAGCCAAAGAAAAAAAGAAGGCGAAAAAATAAGATGAGGGCGATGAAAAAAAAAAAAAAATGAAGGAGAATTTTCTGAAGTAACTAACTTTACAAGTCGCATACACGACATAAAAGTTGAGGATAAGTTCAATTGTGAATGTATCGAGGGCTACAAGACAAAATTTTAGGTTGACACTGTGACCTTAACCCAGCAATTTTTAGTTGTAAACACTCCTTACATTTGCATCACAAGATCATTTTGTAGAAGATCATTTTGTAGAAGAACTCAAAGACCCTGGGCGCATCTTTGATAATACATTGTTGGAACTGGATTGGAAGTGATCACATAAATAAATGATTTAATTTCTAAACTATTCCTTTCTTAATTGCTAAATAGATGCAAGCCACCGAGGGTGTATCTATGTTGTTGCTCGATCTGTTAAAGATCAAATTGTACCCCGCTGTCTTGAAAAGTTAGGGAAACACTTCATTTTGATTAATGTAATCCTAGAGATGCAATGCTCGAGAGAAGAACGGGGTGGCCAAAACCGTAAGTGCTTTTAAATATAACTCTGCACAGTCAGAGCTGACCTTAGGCTAAGCAACAGCTAATTAGATGCCCAACCAAGCAACTAGATATTTAACTAATTAAACAACACACTAATTAAGTAACTACGTATTTCTACATCCTAAAGATTTCAGAAAAAAAAAGAGAGAAATCAAACCAATAGGAATAGATGTTAATTAATTTTACGCTGTGAGGAAGAAACATTGGAGAGTCCAACGTTTCGGGCTGTGGTACTTCGTCAAGAGACAAAGTGGAAGATGAGAGGAAATAAAGCCAATGCACTCTGATACTTCTAATTAGAAAAGTGTTTTCAGCAAGAAGAGAATTATGCACACACACACACACACACACACACACACACACACACACACACACACACACACACACACACACACACACACACACACACATGTATAAAAACGACGAGCTTCCACAGCTTTCGTCGACCAACTTTACTCACAAGGTACTGGTCGGCTCTTGGCTATAGTAGAAGACACTTGCCAAAAGTACAGTGCAGTAGGATTGAATCTGAAACCACGTGGTTGCAAAGCGAGCTTCTTATCCAAAGCCATAACTGCATATATTGATGCAAATTTATTCATGCCGCTATTTCAAGATGACGCAGGACAACGGTTCTCCCACCATTATTTTTTTTGCGTAATTAGAACGCAATATACTCTGACTTCATTTATTTTTGTAATCATGAAATTGGATCTCCTCGAGTTGGATATTTTATAAATATTTGTTATTCATAAAATATCTGATTTTATAAACATGAATATTTTTATTTTTATAAATATGTATAATTTACGTTATTTATATGGAAGAATTTTTAAAAACGAATAATTTTGTCGTCTGCACTTATTTACCAATTACCCGCTGGTGATTATTATTAAAGAATTAACCTATTCATTAGGTACGAGATGTATCATTATTTGTTATAAATACTGTATATATTTGTAAATAATGTCTTTGTGTTGGTCTATATTAAGCTGTATATAAATTAAAGAATTAAAGGCAATGCTATGCAACTTCGTAGTAATCCTTATTATTAATGTTGTTGATATATATATCAAATATGTATGAGTATGTGTGTGTCTGTGTATCTGTGTGCCTGTGTGTATATGTGTGTATACACAGTCTAATATTGGTTTATGAAGTATACATAATAGACTTCTGAGTTGTTACAATTATCTTCACCCTTAGAGAGTATATCATAATTACGAAATCGTAATTAAGACCATCTCCAGCTGACAAGAGGAGATAATCTCAAGTTTCAAGGATTCTCGATTAAAGAAAAGAGCAGGCTTATTGTCTGGAGATAAGAGGACAGTTGTGGACACGTGCTCCTGGCGCAACAGCTGTCATTAGCACGACAGTTGTCCGACAATATATCCCCTGTAGCCAAATAACTTAAACTAATACAAAAAGGAGTCACATTCACACACACACATGGATTTTCATCGGTTCCGTCGATGAGTATTCACTTGTTCGATCAAATGAATTATCTGCTCATTGAATTACTGCATGAGTGGCTGAGTATTCCACAGGAAGTTGCACTGTTAACATAGTCATCTGATACAATTAGCATTTCAAAGAATGTGTTAAGAATGTGGTGTTGAATTACGGGTACAGTGTACCCGACAAAATTCTACACAATTCCAGGTACTCACTTTTACTACCGAAGCTTGAACCGATCTGAGGCTATGGTAAAATACACTTGACCAAAATATCACGCAATGGGAGCGAAGCCCGTATCTCGTGATTGTGCAGTGAACATATTTTTTTTAAAAACATGTATTGAGAAGATAGCAATTTCTAGTTTTATCATTTATATATACTTTTAGTTAATGATTTATGATACTTTCGAAGCGTTTCTTGAATTTGTTTGGAGCAATAAAATGCCCGAATCTATATTAACGCTTCTAAACTTTCATACTCCTATCTTCTGAAAGAAGTGATGTTGGCGTGTGTTGCTGTCTTTTTATAGCAGATAGGGAAAATATGATTAGTGTAGATATTAACGAACTGAATTTATAGATTTATACGTCATCAGTCAGATGCTTATTTTTTTATTGTGATAGTGTAGGTGATCTGTGTGTTTCTTTCAGAATTATTTGTGGTACTGGGGGGGGGGGGGGAATTCTGTAAAATATACATGTCTTGTTGACTAATGTTTTCCTATCTAATTCAATTGTCTGCTTTTGTGATGTATGTTGCAATTGTTCTTTGTTTAAGTACAAGTACGTGGTGAAGTGACAGAAAAGTGTCGTTCATAACCGCAATTGTCAGTGTATCACTTGGAGGCATGGAATTTACAAATTTCGCGTTTGCAATAAAATCTTAAAGACCACATTGATCATTACTAGTTTGTTCATGGGATTACAGACTTGTGTTTTGTTATTGACAAGAATATTTTTTTTCATTTAAGTATTTTCATCGTAATAATTTCAGCCTTAATTTACAATGGGTTGTAATGCTTACGTGCTCTGTTATATGGAACTTTTTTTATAAAGTGTTCATCTATTATCTTTTATCGTTTGTTTCAGTCATTCGATTGTTGGGACAATAAACCTGTCTTTTTCTGTGATGGAAAATTCTTGAAAACTTGAGATTAACTTCTCTTCTTAAAAGGAGCTGGTCTTAATTGCCATTTGGTAATTATCATGTATTCTCTAAAGGCGAAGATAATTATAATAAACCAAGAAGTTATGTTGTGTGATATTTCATAAAGCAGCATTAGTCTATGTACACACACACACACACACACACACACACACACACACACACACACACACACACACACACACACACACACACACATACATACATACACGCACGCATGCACGCACGCACACACACACACACGCACACACACACACGCGAAAACAAGATGACAAAGGGTTGAGTGTACTGTCAGTGTAAATGGGATTGATTATCTTGTCAAAATTTTTTTGCTCCTCCTTCATTGAGTTTTCTCCCTTTCTCCCTAAATTTTGCTAAACGATAACTGCTTACTTAGGGTGTCCTAAAGGGATGCAAATACCTTTCGGTAAGAAAGTAAAAATAAATTGGCTCATTGCCTTTTATAAAGTTTAGAAGCATTGGTTTCAGCATGTGCTGTCATGGAATGATTCCACAGTACATGGACATAAATAGTTGTTGTTGACATGGTATATAGCATGATGCAAGATTGGTTTAATTGAAGCTAATGAAACAATTGTAAGCTAACTCTATTCTTTGTAGTTCTTTTATTAAGGCTTCGGTCTGGCAGGGGTTATAATAGGAGACATTGATTTCAGTGCCACTGCGCAGCATCTTGAGCCGTTTAGTGGTACAGAATCCAATACTATATGGATGGGAAGCAGACTTCTTAAGCTCGCAACCACACCGCCTAAATTCTATATTCTATATATTTGTTGTGTATAATACAGTTTATAAGTGGCTTGTATAATTGTAAGAGGTGAATTGCCTGATGTACTTATTGTCATGTATTTGTTCTTTTATTGTTCTTTTATTGTTGATCTGTTAGATTGTTTAGAACATTCGTTCTTAATTAGTGGGTTTTATCGTCTTGATACGTTTAACCGTTACCACTAAAATTTTGTATCTGCGTAGACATTAGCTCTACAAATGCAAGTGTGTGCGTGTGTTTGTGTGTGTATACACTCACTCACTCACTCACTATCTGTCTCTCAGTCTGTTTGTCTGTGTGTATGTGTGTGTGTGTGTGTATATATATATGTATAAGTATATATATATATATATATATATATATATATATATATATATATATATATATATATATATATATATATATGTATGTGTGTGTGTGTGTGTGTGTGTGTGTGTGTGTGTGTGTATATATATGTATATGTATATATATATATATATATATATATATATATATATATATATATATATATATATATACAGAGAGAGAGAGAGAGAGAGAGAGAGATGTATATACATATATGTTTACATGCATACATAATTATGCATATGCAAGGGTGTATATCGCACTGTCAACTTCTTCCACTCTCCGTATCTTCATCACCTTCATTATAATCTTCCTCCTCTTCCTCATCATCATCATAAACACCACCACAACAACATTCGTTGTCACCCGTGTACACTTTAACACAGTTTAGTATAAACTCTCCATTATGTCATCATCGCCATCATCGTTGTAATCCCATTTATCACCACCACCACCACCACCATCATCATCATCATCCTCACATTCAACAGCAATATTTAGCGATGTCATCTACGCCGAATGTGTAGTTGTTTACCAGACCTCTGTAGGTCTGATGACTCCGGCCTACTTCGCCAACAAAAAAAAAGTATGTATACAATGTAATATATATACATATAAATAAATAAACATTTCATTGTTCCATGGTGACCAAATAACCTCGTTCTACCCCAACCTTCCATCTATCTATTTAACCATACCTTCTATCCCCCCCACACTCACTCTTTCTTTCTCTCTGTTTATCTCTCGTGCGTATTCCCATATTTACTTTGTTCCTGTTATTATGTCCCACAAACCTCTTGTATTTTGTCTTCTTAGTCTTTAACTTTTCGTTCTTGAACACTTTCTGAGTTTTCTATGGTAATATTATTTCTCTGTATGTCAGTATGTACATGTACACTTGCTCACATACATACATACATACATACATACATACATCTGAGAGATCGCAATGGAGTAGGTGTAGATGTTTTCAAAAAACAACTTGACCTCTTGCTATTCAAGGTCCCAAATGGACCAATATAAAGGTAGGAGACTCAAAAGAGGGCAGCAGTGTCGAATTCATCCTTTGCCAAAAGCCAACCACAAAACTGGCCATTGAAAAGGTGATTGTACTGGCGGTGTCCTATAATGGCTACAGCCTTAGGGCCGAAACGTATAAAAACGAATAAAAGAATCATACAAACATACATATATATACGAATATACAGGTCGTCGTCGACTTACGGCCTATCCTACTTACGACCGATCGAATTTACGACGATGGCGCGCCAGCTCCCGGCAACAATGATAAATAGTCCAGTTGAAATTTAATGGGTTTAATTTCTTGGAAATAAACCCGTCTGCGGGTGATGTCAGCTAACAAACGCTTCTTTTAGGTTTGGTTATCGATCGCCGCTCTGGTTATCCCAAGTGTTGGATGAATATCCTGTCGCGGAGACATCAAGGCAACCTTGAATTTGTTTATAAGACGACTGTTTTTGACTATCACCAGTATAATAAGTATAATACAGAATGCTGTGTGTGACTTTTACCTGAGAATTTACCTCAAGAATGTAAAGATATAAAACAAAGCTATGTAGACATACACGCCGACTTACGACCAGTCACCGCCTCGAAGAATTTTACTCGAGCGAATCAACTTCAGTGCTTATATATAATTTTTAGAGCTTGGTACTATTTTGCCGAACCACTAAGATATGGGGGTGTAAACACACCAACACCAGTTATCAAGCGGTGAGGTTTTACCCGAGGTGCTAAGCAGTGGTACTGAACCCGGAACCTGTGGTTGGGAAGTAAATTTCTTGTCACACAACCATATACATAAGCGCGGGCGAGGCCATGTGGTAAGAAGTTATATATATATATATATATATATATATATATATATATATATATATATATATATATATATATATATATATATATATATATATATATATATATATATATATATATATATATATATATATATATATATATATATATATATATATATATATATATATATATATATATATATATATATATATATATATATATATATATATATATATATATATATATATATATATATATATATATATATATATATATATATATATATATATATATATATATATATATATATATATATATATATATATATGTATATATATATGTATATGTATATATATATATATATATATATATATATATATTATATATATATATATATATATATATATATATATATATATATATATATATATATATATATATATATATATATATATATATATATATATATATATATATATATATATATATATATATATATATATATATATATATATATATATATATATATATATATATATATATATATATATATATATATATATATATTTATATATATATATATATATATATATATATATATATATATATATATATAACAAGTTTTACTTTTTTGATACAGGAGGTAAATAATTCCGTTATATAAATATATGAAAGAAAAAATACAACTCATATAATTTTTACTGTAAAAATATAAATATTAATGTGTCTTCACAAGGTAAATTTTACTCACAAAACAACAGAGAGAGAAAGGGTGGGGAGAAAGAGAGGGAGAGAGAGAGAGAGAGAAAGAGAGAGAGAGAGAGAGAGAGAGAGAGAGAGAGAGAGAGAGAGAGAGAGAGAGAGAGAGATAGAGAGAGAGAGAGAGAGAGAGAGAAAATAAAATAACACTGAAAAGTTTCTGTATAAAAATGTATAAATTTTAGTGCATATTGTAGTCTAAAGAGATTCTGCAGTGGAAGAAAAATCACATTTCACTGATCGGTTTTCCCTGTCATTCAGCTTACGAAATTTTAAAGAATGCTTTTTCAAGGCATTTTCAGACCACGTGTAGTAGAGTCATGTAGGATTAATTAAATATAGCCCTGTCGCCACACACACACAAACACACACACACATACACGTGTATTTGTGTATATGTTTATAAATATGCATATGTATATATGTGCATTTGTATACATGTGTGTGCGTGTGTGTGTGTGATGGTCGAGTTATTCAAAATCATATTTTGATAATTACAGCGTTTCTTTGAACTTACACGATCTATAAGCTCTGCCTGGACCGTTTGTTAATAGAGCTTTACCAACAAATGAATTCCCTTCCCCATCACTTCTAAATCACTATAGCTCCGTGGAAGGTATTCCTACGGAGAAATCTTTATTCCAACCTTCATACACACTCGTTACGTGCTGAACTCTATCTTCTTCACTCCACAACCGCCCCATATACATATATGCCAAAGGCAGAACCAACTGCAGTTGTTTCAAACTGTTAAGGTTACCAATCTTGACAATGACCTTTCTCTTATTCCAAAGATGCGTTCCAGAGTTAGGCCCTGTCATCTCCAAACAATTCAATCTTTCCATATGTACGAATATTTAGCAATGTACTACATATGTCTCATTCTCAGGAAATACCTCTTTGATCTTGCCATGTACAGGCACATACCTCTCACTTTCAACACCACCTTTTTCGCGCGTAGAAACCTTCTTCTCTCGCAGCAAAGACCTGTGCTTCTGATGAGTCAGACATATTTGAGATCTGCTATCTTATGTTATCTATCAGTGATCACCAACGCTTAAGAATTTTGACTTTTGACCGTGGCGGGGACGATGTCCAAGGTAAGCTACCGGCCTATGGTTTTCAGTTGCCTTCGATTTAAAGCTTCCAGTCTGAATGCATAGTAATAGCATTCGCTGTGGTGGCTCTGTGAACCACAACCTAATAACTGTACTGTATCTGGAGCGTTCTCCTGCATATCAGCAACCTGCTCGCTGCCATCTCTAACAGTGTTCACACCTATTCTACATCTCTTGAATCTTCAGAGATATTACTGATATTCTACTTTGACAGTTCTTATCGAATCTGCTCTACTTTCATGAATAACGACATCGACAAAAAAACAAAAACAAAAAAAAAACAGAAGTCCGTCAATGGAGACATGACATTCTGATCTCTCTCAACAACATAAAGTCGCAGTCACTCTTAACATCACACTCACAAATCATGCTCAGCACAATAAAACTCTAAAAGTGGATAAAGATAGCGGGCCTTACAATGTGTACTTTCCTTGTTATCACACATACATAAGATAGCTGTGTCCTAAAGATTAGACTTACAAGTGTTCCTAAGATTAATCTTAATTTATTATCAATTGATAACTTCTTACAAAACATAGCCTGTGATCCCCAATGGAACGGTGTTGCTATCATGTACACAGGCACTCCTAGACGGTGTCCAAAAATTTGTTATCTGACTGATTGACAAAGACTCGCCCGTTAACACACTACAAGCTCTGGCTCACGTCTCTGCATATACATTCGCTATGACAATGGTCTCGTTTTCTCTGACCTAGGCATTTGCACACAGCCTCCACCATCCGCACCCGACTTCTTCATATCATCCTTAGTTTCTGTGCGTCAACGATCATTTTTTCTGGAACTGAACATAAACTGCATCGTTCTCATTAGATTGGAGGGGGGCTGCGAAGGTCATAGCCACCACCTCTCCCTCCTGACTCAGCCATAAAATTGCTTCTACTCACACGTTCAAACACACACACACACACACAAATGCACATGCTGAGATACAAATGTATACAAGCACATTCACACATTGAGTACAAACACATACATACGCAGAATAACACACAAATACATACACAAACACACTGAAGCACAAACACACACACGCTCACTCTGAGACACATACACAGCAAGACACAAATACATATACTCATACACTCGCACACTCACTGAAACATACACTGACACACTCAATGACAAACACTAAGATTCACACACACACACACACACACACATACATTCACCTCGAGATACATACATGCATACATACTCACACCGAGACGTACATACATACATACGAGAAACTCTGTACAGTAGTAGAAATCAGCTGTCCTGCGGATGTCAACATCCCACTAAAGATTAGAGAAAAAGAGAACAACTACGCCGAGCTACTGAGAAATTTGCAGATACTCCACCCAGACTACAAGTTCAGATTCATACCCGTGATTGTTGGGGCATTGGGATATGTAACGAACTGCCTCAACAAAAACCTGGAAAAATTAGGGTTCTCAAAACCTGAAAGAAAAAGGCTGATTAGAAGACTACAGATTCAAGCCATCAATGGAACTGTAAAGATATGTAAAACTTTCCAAAAATTTAGCACATAAATACATATGCATGCATCTAGACATAAAAACGCATCCATAAAACAAACATACAAATCTGCGCATACACTAACACCAAATACTGCACACACACATATGCACAAATACCTAGATGATGTTGATAAAAGTTCCAATGAAGGAGCCTTGAATCTATGTTAGAGTCCGGCTCTTTCTCTATGGACAAGAAATACAGAAATGAAACTGATTGATAACATACATACATACATACATATACATACATACATACACACACACATACATACATACATACATACATACATACATACATGCACACTGGGACACAAACATACACACGCTGATATGTAAGAGTTGCCAAACCAGCAAGAAGACCTCTACACAGTCCCCCCACCTGCTGACCAAATGATAAAACATCCAAACCTGCTTCAAATAACGCACTATCCTCTTATTTTATTTTAATTTATTTTATCTTATTCTACTTCTTTATGCTTTCTCTAAAGACAAAGGGCAATGTCCATGATTTGAGGGTCTGATTGGCGTTTGGGACTAATGGAAGAAAATGGTGGAGTCATCCCTAGGAGTTGTCCTGAGATTTATCAGGTGTCTTTGTAACATCAAAGCACCTAAGGAACAAAGACCAAGAGTGGTGGTGGTGCTAGATATGGTGACGGATTAAGTTGTTCGCATAAGGACGATTTTTCTTACAGGCTTCAATACAATTGCCGTCTACCATATTTGGCCGACACGAGGATTATATTAGCTACACAAAGTGCCGATCTACAGGTGTGACCTCGAAAGCTTTTTGATGTAGAGTGAACCTCCTAAACACGCCACCATCTATCTATCTATCTATCTATCTATCTATCTATCTATCTATCTATCTATCTATCTATCTATCTATCCATCTGCCTCTCTCTCTTTCTCTTTGTCTCTCTTTCTCTCTCTCTCTCTCTCTCTCTCTGTATATATATATATATATATATATATATATATATATATATATATATATATTAAAACATTAGGGTAAAAAATTGGATATTAATTAATATCAATTTAATACCAGGGAACAAGCACATTAAAAGAATCAAGGAGATTCAGAAAAAATATCTGAGATCTCAAAAGATTATTGTATATTAACAGTCCAGCTAGTGGTCTCCTTTACATATATATATATATATATATATATATATATATATAGAGAGAGAGAGAGAGAGAGAGAGTGAATTGTAGTTTCGAGTCTCGGTCTGGGAATCGAAATTGCAATTTTGCGATCGTGAGTGCAAAACACCATATCCACACGGCCCCACGCATTCACAGAATAAGAAGGGTTACTAGGAGTGGTAATAATGGAAATCTCAGGGTAAAAGTTAATGCCCGAATTGTTACATGGTGATGCGTCATAATATGTGTATGTGCCTATGTGTGTCTGCGTTTGTGCTTGTGTGTGCGTGTATTTGCGTGTCTAGGTTTGGTTATGTGGTTGACATCTACATGTGGGTGTGTATTTAGGATGCTGGTGCTGGTAGTGTTGGAATATAGATGTAAATTTGTTTGCGGGTGTATGATTAGTTTGCATATTAATTGCGTCACCACATATTGCTTCAATGCGTGAGGTTGTGCTGCGGTTGGGAATGTATGCGTGTGTGGATGTATGCGTGTGTGGATGTATGCGTGTGTGGATGTATGCGTGTGTGGATGTATGCGTGTGTGGATGTATGCGTGTGTGGATGTATGCGTATCGTATGAGTGAGTGTACACATATATATGTGTGTATATATATATATATATATATATATATATATATATATATATATACATATATATATATAAACAAATAGTAAATGAGTATATGCATATATACGTACAGGTATGTGCATACCGACATCCACCTGTATGTATAGGTGCATATCTGGGTACAGGACATTGCAAACAAAACAGAGACGAGAAAACACACAAGCCACATAGAGAACATTCTACTTCATCAGCTGCCTCCGTTTTAACACCGGCGTTTCGAAGAGCTAGGCAGGACGCATCGTTAAAACAGCTCTTCCCATGGACCGCAAATTAAATTTGTATACACAAATTAAATCTTGCCATGGAGGAATGTCGTGGCGGACAAAAAACAAGACAGGAAAACAAACAGAAAAGGCCATATATATATGTATTAGTTTAACGCTCGGGAATAGAGAAAGTTTTTAACGTTTCGAGCTACGCTCTTCAACAGAAAGAAATAAGGAGAAAAACAAGGAGAAAAAAAAATTTATATATATATATATTATATATATATATATATATATATATATATATATATATATATATATATATATATGCATGCTACAAATATGATATTATATATATATGTATCATTCAACCCCGGTAGAAGGTGAATAATATTCTTAACGTAACTTTTTTGTTGCAGTCGGCATCTACTAAGCAGTCTCACAATTTCAGTTTTAATCGAAATCAAATTTTGTTTTCTGAACTATATTTGACTAGTGATACGCTACATTTAGATATAAAATACTTAAAATCTGGTGCAGTAAAACAAAAGTTAAGAGAAAATATTCATAGACCAAACTGGTTGACTGACGGATAGTAACGCCTGACATCGACACTTTGAATCCACACC
>NC_142934.1:65832001-65834501 GCF_046866305.1 Octopus bimaculoides | reverse complement strand
TACGAGGGGGAAAAGGAGATACGTAGTAGTAACAGAGGAAGAACAAGAGGGGTAAGGCGAGATACGTAGTAGTACAGAGGAAGAACGAGGGGGGGGGGGAGAAAGGAAAGAGAAAGAGATAGAGTAGCGTCGGAGGATAAGTTTACGAACTACTTACAATTTTTGTGAGACGCTGCGTTCAATCATGTAAAAACAAAAGTAAATGAGTATATGCATATATACGTACAGGTATGTGCATACCGACATCCACCTGTATGTATAGGTGCATATCTGGGTACAGGACATTGCACACAAACGTAGACGAGAACACACGAGCCACATAGAGAACATTCTACTTCTTCAGCTACCCACGTTTTAACACCGGCGTTTCGACGAGCTTCGGGCAGGACGCAACGTTAAAACGGCTCGTCCCATGGATCGCAGATTAAATCTGTATACGCAAATTAAATCTAGCCATGGAGGAATGTAGTGGCGGACGAAAAACAAGACAGGAAAACAAACAGAAGGCTTTACGGCCAGACGAGAAAAATTATGTGTGTATGAACGCGATGAGGCACGGAACCGAGAGAGACAGTGGTAGCGTGTGTTACTTGGCGAAAGCCAAAGAAGGAAAGGATTATTGACCGGAAGCATGTGACCATGCCGGTGTAAAGGGAAGAGAGAGAGAGTGGTAGAGGGAGAAAGAGAGGGAGGAAGTAGAAGAATGGTGAGCAACGAGAGGAAAAAAGAAAGAGAGGAAATACGAGGGGGAAAAGGAGATACGTAGTAGTAACAGAGGAAGAACAAGAGGGGTAAGGCGAGATACGTAGTAGTACAGAGGAAGAACGAGGGGGGGGAGAAAGGAAAGAGAAAGAGATAGAGTAGCGTCGGAGGATAAGTTTACGAACTACTTACAATTTTTGTGAGACGCTGATATATATATATATATATATTCAAATTGAGGGAGTGGGGCAGGTAAAATTCAGGCTACATATGTTTCCTACCTAGTAGATGCAATAACTACTCAACGTGGGGTACTCGACTAGCTACTCGTCATGCGTTCCTCTCCGAAGAATAAATAAATATATAAATTCACACACGCACACACACACACACACACACACACACACACACACACACACACACACACACACACACACACACACACACACACACATATATATATAAATAAACAGAATAAGGCACTAGGGCTTATATGACGTATCACTGGGCTTAGACATGAGACAAAAATATGGGTTATGCCAGGAAGAGTATCATAAAGGATTAGAAACGACAGAAACAGTGGAGAAACAAGAGGAAAGTAGGAGACAAGAGGAACACGACTAGTCGCCTTGGCGATCGGCATGGAAAGGAAATGGGAATGAAAGATGACAGTGACCACAGGTCACATGTTAGTGGTAGGAGGGAGAAAAATGGTAAAGGGCAGAGAAAGAGACAGAGTATCGGAGAGGGAAGAGGAGAGTACTTATATTTATTCTATTTCTATAATTCCTAACACAGCCCAGATTGTCAAGACCTGAGCAATATTGTACTAATCAGACCTGCCACTCTACCGCTCCTAATATTTCTGGACGTCAGTTGGTATTCCTTGTAGTACGGCGTGTTATCTTCCCGGCCGTTTTCCTCTATCACTGCAAATTTCTCGATAATTCAATAGTCAGTGTTTTTTTATATATATCAAAAAGCCCTGTTCGTATGATAAATCGATAACGTTTTTTGTTATCGGCTATCACAAGCACGAGCAAAACTTCCGTTGTGACGTTTGATTTTAGTGCATCGAAGTGTTGCATAAAATTAATTGATAACCTAATTGATAGGAGAAAAAATTGCTTAGCAGCATTTCGTACGTTCTTACATTCTGAGTTCAAATTCCGCCGATGTTGACTTTGCCTTTTATCTTTTCGTAGTAGATAAATTAAGTACCAGTGAAACACTGGGGTCGATCTAATCGACTAGCCCCTTCCCCCAATTTCAAGCCTTGTGCCTTTAGTAGAACGGGTTGTTATTATTATTATTATTATTATTATTATTATTATTATTATTATTATTATTATTATTATTATTGTTCAGTAGTTTTATTTTGATAACGTGCTTTCACTTCACTACCGAGCGCAGCTCTGTGCGCCTTGGGTATGTGCTGTGGTTTGCTGTGGTGCTTTTATGTTTACTGTATTGAAAGTGTTTTGCGTAGAATGTGTGCAGTACTCAGTAGTGCAATTTTTTTATTATACCTAAGGCACCTACTATGATAGGAATTGTTTCTGTTTTTAGACTCCACATTCGAGTTATCTCTATTTCCAGGTCTTTGTATTTTGAAAGTTTTTCCATTTCTTTTCGAGAAACATTGTCATCTGCTGGTATTGATACATCAATTAGAAAGCATTTTTTTCCTTCATGATCTTTGACAACTATATCTGGTCTATTTGCCTTAATTTCTCTATCTGTGTGTATTGGCATATCCCAGAGTATGGTTGCTTTCTCGTTTTCTGTGACCTTTTCT
>NC_142934.1:65822001-65827001 GCF_046866305.1 Octopus bimaculoides | reverse complement strand
ACACAAAACAAAATAAAAAATGGATTTATCTGCTCGACTACACCCTTCAAGGCAGTGCCCCAGCTTGGCCGCAGACGAATAAGTGAAGGAAGGAAAAGAAGAAAGCTAACTCTGAACATGTTTAAGTCTTATTAGACCTCGTTAGCGAAGAAGGTCTAATAAGTCTTCTAATACATGCCGAAGTATTGATATGACAATTTTGTAGATGTACTGTAGTGCACAAGGATGTAGAAAATTAGCTAATGAGGTTGATTTATATTTTAAAGGGATAAGCATTAAGATATTGTGACTTATGTGCTTTTGATAAGGACATAGGAAACTTTTTGTGGTCACTCGACCGGCTAGAAATAGTGGCCAAATCTAGGCCCCAATCATGCTTAATTATATCTTAAACGTGGAATGAATATTGGCTTTCAAATTTGGCACAAGGCCAGCGATTTCGGGAGATATGGTAAGTGGATTACATCGACTGGTACTTATTTTATCGACTCTGAAAGGATGAAAGGCAAAGTTGAACTCGGCGGTAAAAACGTGGAAGAAATATTAGGATTATGTTGTTCTAGGTATAAAAAAAAAAATGAGGATTGTTAAAGTTGGAATATATTTGACCAAAAGGTTGCTTGATCAAAGCCGATCAGAGACTAAAACAGACAACAGCGACAACACTGGCTAAACGATGTAAGTGAAATATCCTTGTTGAAGGAAGTCGTAATAATGTTGCTACAGAAAGATGCTATTTATTTCATATTTTGTCATGCAAATTCTTCATCCTATACATCAACGACCTACTTGCCATCACACCACCCCCAAATACCCACACTTATGTAGATGACACCACCATTCATTTTTCCCTAATCTTTCGCACCCAAATACCTTACACACGCAACTAAGATACCTCATATAAAAAATGTACTGATTCTATGAACAAGAGACCTCGAAAATATCCTCTAATTGGGTTAGACCAACACAAAGACACAATCGTTATACATACCAAGAAAATAATATCATATCCCACCAAATATTAACAGCAAGCAACAAGAAATTTCAAAGTCGTTACAAATTCTTCATCTAACAATCATTGAGAAACTTCCCTGTCAAATGCACATCTTCAACCTAACAAAACTACATCACAAAGACTGGCTTTCTGCCGCAAAGACAGAAATACCTAACGAACGCAACTGAGATGCTTCATAAAAAATGCACTGATTCTATGAACAGGAGATCTCGAAAATATCCTCCAGTTGTGTCAGATCAACACAAAGCCACAATCATTATATATATCAAGAAAATATCAGGCCTCACCAAATATTAACAGCAAGCAACAAGAACATTCAAGATCTCTACAAATTCTTCATCTAACAATCATTGAGAAACTTTCCTAGCAAATGCACATTTTCAACGTAACAGAACTACATCACAAAGACTCGTTTTCTCCCTCAAAGACAGAAAATTGTTCAGTCCTCAATAATTATTGTCTACAAAGCTCAGGCAAGAATCATAATGAGATATTCTGCTGATAGCTAGGAAGGTGCTGCTGTTACACAAACATGCATTCTAACTGCATCCCCACCCACCAAAAGTTGGGTGGCTCCGCCAGAGAGAAGAGAGAATGTCTGTAGGCCAGACGTTCTGTCTCCTCTCTCTCTCTGCTGCTACGGCAATTGCTTCTGCTATTCAAAGTTGGCTGGTCTCATTTCACATTCACTCGGACACTCCCGATCCAATCACCTCCTTTATTTTTTTTTACACCCTCCGTATTGTGTCACCCTCACCAGATCTTTTACTAATCATCGTGCCCTTTCCTTCCTCCCTCGAAAATCACCCCTCCGGAATTACCTCCATGTCCATATTTTTCCTGCAGTCGTCAACTACTGCGACCTACTCCCGCAACCTACCCATCGATCTACGATGGCTACGAGCACAGTCTATTCGTATAGACCATAGCAAAAAAAAACAAAAACAAAAAAAAAAAAAACGAAAAGTGTCCATTATTCAAAAGACCAGGTTTGTCACTGAATATCATTTTGGGTTTACTTGAGGACCATCTTAACAGTAGAAGTGTTTGCTGGATGCTCAGCTATTTATACTCTTATACAAGGAATAGGCAGTTTCGTTAGTCGAATACCGGAACACTTAATCAAAGTCGTTGCAATATCTCTCTCTGTCTCCCTTGCACTATATAGCTAATACGAAAATACATAAAAATCTAAATTAAAAGGATAAAATTTTAAAATATGGACTTTTAAAAAATGACGGGAAAAAATAAGAATAATGAACTGTGATACATAAACAGTAAAATGAAACTGCCTGCTTGTGGGGTGGGGGCAGGTAAGCCATTTCATCCCATTTATCATTTATTCATAATTGCATCCGTTATATGTTTTGTGTACCCCACTGTATTGTTTTGTCTGTCTTTGTATTGTCCCATCTTTATAAGAGGCCTTGTGCCTAATACAATAAACCAGGATGTTAGTGTTGCCTTGGCGGAGCTTTGCGCTGAGTGCTCTTGTTATTATTATTATTATTATTATTATTATTATTATTATTATTATTGAGGTAGCATGCTGACAGAACTGTTAAACGCTTCGCGGTGTTTCATTCGTCTTCACGTTCTGAGTTCAAATTCTGCCGATGTCGATTTTACTTTTTATACTTTCAGGGTCGATGAGATAAGTACCAGTTGCTCACTGGTGTCGATGTAATCGACTTACCCCTCCCACCAAATGTCAGGTCTTGTGCCTATAATAGAAAGTATTTTAAATACATGCTGAGCTATGCTAGGCAGACGAGACGCTTAATCAGGGCCCTGACAGAAACAAACCAAAAGAAAAAAACAAAGGAAAAAAATAGGAAAGATAAAAGAAAATAATCGAAATGCTTTGTTACTGACCTCTTCTTTATAATTCTCCAATCTTAATTTGTTTATAAACATTGATGAATATGTTTATATATCCATAACCTTTGATCCTGACGGAAATGAAACCAATATCGGAAATTAACATAAGAAAACGAAGTCGAACATATTCCCACATTCCATCTAAACGAGAGAATGTATGTATGTGCGTGCGTGTGTTCATCTGTATGTATATTCATAGACGTGGAGGCGCAATAGCCCAGTGGTTAGGGCAGTGGACTCGCGGTCATAGGATCGCGGTTTCGATTCCCAGACCGGGCGTTGTGAGTGTTTATTGAGCGAAAACACCTAAAGCTCCACGAGGCTCCGGCAGGGGATGGTGGCGAACCCTGCTGTACTCTTTCATCACAACTTTCTCTCACTCTTACTTCCTGTTTCTGTTGTGCCTGTATTTCAAAGGGTCAGCCTTGTCACACTGTGTCACGCTGAATATCCCCGAGAACTACGTTAAGGGTAGACGTGTCTGTGGAGTGCTCAACCACTTGCACGTTAATTTCACGAGCAGGCTGTTCCGTTGATCGGTTCAACTGGAACCATCGACGTCGTAAGCGACGGAGTGCCAACAACATATTCATAGACACGTCTGCCGCTCAAACTTAGAACGTAATGAAGCAAGAAATGCGATTCTGCCAGCACGCCGCCTTAATGTAGTTTGATAATAAAAACGCAAGCAATTGATGCTATCGTATTAAATAATATTCATAATTCCTTTATTATTAAAATTTATTATTGTAGGTAAGGCTGTGAGCTGACAGAATCGTTAGCACGCCGAGCAAAATGCTTAGCGGCATTTCGTCTGTCTTTACTTTCTGAGTTCAAATGCCGCTGAAGTCGACTTTGCCTTTCATCCTTTCGGGGTCGATAAATTAAGTACCAGTTGCGTACTGGGCTCGGTCTAATCGACTTAATCCCCTCCCCCAAATTTCGGGATTTGTGCCTAGAGTAGAAAAGAATATTGCAATGCAGTCACTAGAAGAGCTTGCAATACCTCTCGGTAGCTCCTGCAGTTTCTGCCCGGGGAAAAGCATCTCCGATGTTTATTTCGTTGAGTAGGACATATTGTTATTAGTAATATAGGAGTGGGGGGCACTGTTTTTTTTCAGTTTTACATATTTATTAATTTTCCTTTTTTTATTTTATTCTTTTACTTGTTTCAGTTATTTGATTGCGGTCATGATGGAGCACTACCTTGATGGAGCATCGCCTTTAGTAGAACAAATCGACCCCAGGACTTATTCTTTGTAAGCTTAGTACTTATTCTATCGGTCTCCTTTTGTCGAGCCGCTAGGTGACGCGGACGTAAACATACCAACATCGGTTGTCAAGCGATGGTGGGGAGGGGGGCAAACAGGGACAAATAACAAATACATACATACATACATATATATACATATATACACGACGAGCTTCTTTCAGTTTCCGTCTACCAATTTCAGTCACAAGGCTTTGGTCGGCCCGAGGCTATAGTAGAAGATACTTGCCCAAAGTGTCACACAGTGGGATTGAACCTGTAACTATGTGGCTGGGAAGTAAGCATCTTACCACACAGTCACTCCTGTGCCTATCGTACTTCTTTCTTTTTAGTATTTGGCCGTTTTTGAGGCTTTAGCAAATCTTTAAGCAGGAAATAAACGATTTTAAACGGATGGTAAGGACAACAGAGAATTTTCACATCCATAATTTTATTTAACAGTTATTTATAGCATCCTTTTCACTGTTGGATATGCAACCTGGTGTCATGGTCGGTGCCGTTTCATCAGGGTTCTTACGCCTCACTTCGAAATGGTAAATAGTAAGGACCCAGATGAAACTGCACCGACCATGACACCAGGTGGCATATCCAATGGTGTGCAGTTACGGTAGCTGAAACGCGCGAATGTCTAGTAGAGAATGCTGTAAATAATTGTTGGATAAAATTATGGATGTGAAAAATCTCCGTTCTCCGTATCGTTATTAATAATAATATTACTTACTCTACAGAAATCATGTAGTTCTGAATAGGACTTTCAGATTTATCCAGCGAGAAAAGTTACCAGAGCCTAGCAACATATTGTTGGCTCGGTAATGACAATAGGGTCGTTGTGGT
>NC_142934.1:65792001-65817001 GCF_046866305.1 Octopus bimaculoides | reverse complement strand
AAACTACGATTCTGGCTGAGGGTTTCGTTTCAGGTACATATGTCTCAGCCACTTATTCATAAATTCAATGATCTGTGGAATTCGTTTGATCGGACAACTGGAACAGACATGGTTGGAAATTCTGCCCGATACCCCTCCTCTCACTCCTCTTCTCCTATCTATCTATCTATCTATCTATCTATCTATCTATCTATCTATCTATCTATCTATCCATCTATCTATCCATCCATCCATAATTTATTAGTGCTAAATAGATTATATATATCATCGTTATTAATTTTATTAAAGCGTCGAGCTGGCAGAATCGTTAGCATACCGGGCGAAATGCTTTAGCGATATTTCATCTGCTGTTACGTTCTGAGTTCAAATCCCGCGGAGTCGGAATTTCCCTTTCGTCCTTTTGGGGCTGATAAGTTCAGTACTGGTGTAGTAAAAAGGATTATTATTATTTTTTTTATTAAGGTGGCGAGCTGGCAGAATCCTTAGCACACGGGAGGAAATGCTAAGCGGTATTTTTCCTATCGCTACGTTCTGAGTTCAAATTCTGCTGGGGTCGACTTTGCCTGACAGCTATGAGTAAAATTTGTTTTTATTTTAAGCAGATGAGGTTCAACATTTTTGTTGTAAATGTTCCACTTTCGCAGACTATATAATATTTCTAAAATTTTTATATTTATTTTTATATTTATATGCCTGAATTTTAGCGCTTTAACAAATTTGAGTATATTAGTGTTTATAAGTGGAACTATAGATAGGTTCTTGTTGAAGCGGAGTGAGCAAGCGATATAACAAATTCTAGGATAACTAAGACGCGAATATCCAGGGCATGGACAACGGAACGAGGACACTATATCCTTTGAGGAAATAAAGAAATAAAGGGTTCGCTGCGATATTCCGAACTTTACTGTAACAGGTTGCCCGAAGATATAATAACCGAAACCTTGTGACTCTTGTAACCATGATGAGGAATATATCCGTACATATAATACTTATTTGTTTGTAACATATATTTGTATATACGAGGGGGTGCCGAAAAGTTCCTGACTTTAAGGGTATTCTGAAAGGCCTAGTTGGAGGGCCAACCTTCCGGGTTCTTTTATAGGGCATAGAAAAACTGAAGGACTACTGCAATAAGTGTGTGAATCTGAGAACTTTACAACACCCCCTCGTATACACTTTAACTTGTTTTAGTTATTAGATTGCGACCATGATGAAGCACTCCGATATTTATTGTAAGTATGGCGCATATTCTATTGGATTTTGTATCGAACCACTAAGTTACTGGGACGTAAACAAATAAAGAATGGTTTTCAACGGTGGGCTACACACACACACACAAAGTATGCATGCTATGTGCACGCATATACATACATGTATATGTGTGTGTGTGTGTGTGTGTGTGTGTGTGTGTGTGTGTGTGAGTCTGTGTGCGTGTGTGTTGTGTGTCTATGTATTTTCGAAGTGACCTTCTTAACCATTCAGCCACAGACATGTTGCATAATTTATAAGGATTCTGTATTTAGCTTTGCCGAATAGTTAAGAAGTTCGCATGACAATGAGGTCCTGGGTTCAATTCCCCACCCCCTTCTGTGCGACATCTTATGCATGTATCTTTTATCATAGTTTAGGGTCGACCTTTGAGTAAAACTAGAAAGCTAGAAACTGCGTGGAAGACCTTTAGATGTATGTTAAACTGTATCACGTATATTCTGTCTGAGCCTGAGAGCCATATTGATTTCAAATTTTGGAACAAGGCCATCAAGTTCGAGTATAAGGAGTAAATTGATTACATCGACCCTAGGACTCAACTGGTACTTATTTTATCGACTCCGAAAGGATGAAAGGCAAAGTTGACCTCGGCAACATTTGAACGCAGAAGGTAAAGACGAACGAAATACCGCTAAGCATAAATCTATTTCCACGGTTTTAAGCTTTATTCCTATTCATCTATCACACTATATTTCTCTTAATTTCTTTCTTTCTTGTCCTTCTCTTTCTCTAAATTACCTTTGACGTTAAATCTATTAACGGTTTTTAAAAAGAAAAATCTTGCCAGCGTTCCCCTTCATCATATACGCGCTAATCACAATCGGTTAAAATGGCTTATTGATGTGTTTTGCTTCTCTTTTTTTCCCCCTGATGAGATGCTTGTATTGTTTTACATGATTTTATTCCCTCCGGAATAATATCATGTTTTCTACAAAACATATGTCGGAAGTATAAAGATTTGAATAACACCTACGTTTGACTCCATTTCTTAATTTATCTATGTTATACCAAAACATTTCACCTAAACCTGAAATTTCTACCTCTATAAGTAGGCGGTAATATCCTTGGCACTTACGTGAATTTTTGCTACCCTGGTAACTATTTATTTATTATATCCGTTATTTTTACACATTGAAAAAATACACATACATTTATACACACACACACACATTTAGCTGCACCAAATTTGAAAATTCGAAAAAGAGACCTCTGCTCTGGTAACTAGATGTTAAAGCAATTACTCCGCCACTTAAATATAAATGGGGTATACCTGGCCTTCACGATGGATTTAATCTGTTGTTATCTGTTTAAGCTACATTCAGAAGAATTAACGGATCATAACATTCATGTATGCGTACGAAAAAGAAAAGGGATATATATATATATACTGGTACTTATTTAATCGACCCCGAAAAGATGAAAGGCAAAGTTGACCTCGGCGGAATTTGAACTCAGAACGTAACGGCAGACAAAACATCGCTGAGCATTTCGCCCGGCGTGCTAACGATTCTGCCAGGTCGCCGCCGACCGCGTGCGCATCGTCCCCAGAGCTTATGTATATATATATATATATATATATATATATATGTGTTCGTTCCGTTGTCTGTAGTTTATTGTTCTAACGTCCTGTACCCTGATATGCATGTATATACACATGTAGATGTAAGTATGTACATATATGTGTGTATACATGTATATATATTCTTTGTATTATTACATTATTGAACGCACACGTCCTTTTTTGCAAGTAAGTCTACTATTATTCTGACGTGACTATCTTTCTATCTATCTATCTATCTATCTGTCTATCTATCTATCTATCTTTCTATCTATTTATCTATCTGTCTTCCTCCATCTTTCTATCTATACCTCTGTCCTGGCCTCTACTTCACTGCTATACCCTTCTGTCCCTTCCTCCTTGTTCAACTTCCTCCCTCCACCATCCTCTCTATCTATTTATCTATCTGTCTTCCTCTATCTTCCCATCTACCCCTCTGTCCTGGCCTCTACTTCACTGCTTCTGTCCCTTCCTCCTTGTTCCACTTCCTCCCTCCACCATCCTCTCTGCTCTCGTGTGACCTGTGGTCAACTTTCTTTTCACTCCAGCCGCTGTGAAGGCAAGACGAACTACTAGCGTTCTACCTCAGATTTGCGTTTGGCCGTACGGCTTTTGAATGTTGTTTTCACTGTCCATTTTTTCCTGTCTTGGTTTGTGTTTGCCACCTTGGAATCCTATGTGTAGTGGGTTGATCCACTACTCAGGAAGAGACTATTCTAGAGTACGTTCTGTCTTGTCTTCGAAACGTCTAGATAGAATAGAGACAGCTGATGAAGGGATATTCCAAGTGGCTTTCCGTTTTCCTATGTGTTCGTTCCGTTGTCTGTAGTTTATTGTTCTAACGTCCTGTACCCTGATATGCATGTATATACACATGTAGATGTAAGTATGTACATATATGTGTGTATACATGTATATATATTCTTTGTATTATATATATATATATATATATATATATATATATATATATATACACATTTAAGTACATATCTGCAAGCATACAGTGTGACCATGCGGCGCGATTATAGCTGCACCAAAGTTGAAAGGGATCCTATTAGATCGATTATTATTTAAGGTTATAATTCCCAAGATCTTGATGTTGATGTTTCAATTTCACGTCAGCCCTCATCAGGCAGACCGCTAATTAAAAATGTTCGCCTTCTACTATCCCACCATTCTAGTTAATGGTATCTGGGTCAAGATCATTCAATATAGTCTTTCTTTTTAAAGATTATAAGGTGTGAGTTGAGAGATATTTGATTACTATTTCTAGTAGCCGGATTGGCCACATTGGGGATACCTAAATTTAGAACTATAGTTTAAAAAGTATATTCAACACGCAGAAACACTTAAATCTAGACAAAGTGAATGGGGTGGTGGTGCTTTTGTTTGTGGTCGAATTAATTTGTAAATAAATAAACAGTTCTAGATGTTGACCTAACAGAACAGAACAACATCTAAGACCAATGTCTTAAGAAAGCTGGCCTACCGAATCAAAACTCTTTTCCCCAGGGAACAGGACAAATGAATAAATACTCTTTACTCTCTTTTACTTGTTTCAGTCATTTGACTGCGGCCATGCTGGAGCACCGCCTTTAGTCGAGCAAATCGACCCCAGAACTTATTCTTTGTAAGCCTAGTACTTATTCTATCGGTTTCTTTTGCCGAACTGTTAAGTTACGGGGACGTAAACACACCAGCATCGGTTGTCAAGCGATGTTGGGGTGGGTGTGTGGGGGAGACAAACACAGACACACAAACATATGCAAATACATACATATACATATATATACATATATACGACAGGCTTCTTTCAGTTTCCGTCTACCAAATCCACTCACAAGGCTTTGGTCGGCCCGAGGCTATAGTAGAAGACAAGCACCACCATGTGGTTGGTAAGCAAGCTACTTACCACACAGCCACTCCTGCGCCTGAGAAAATAATGAGAAAATATGTTAAGAGAACCAGTTTTAAATTCAGATCACTTATCGTACAAATGGTAAGAACTGTAAAGTTTTTTCTTAGCATCTATTTCTTTAAATGGTTTAGCTAAAAGTCGCAGGGTAGGACACACGGCTATTTCAGTGCCTCCAAGACTACCTGGAAGGAGGAAGTTGTCGTCAAGTTGGAAGCCTAGCCTGAATACCTGCATGAGGGTAAAGGTCCCTAAGGACTAGTAAGGGTGTTAAACCAGATGATGGTTTTAGTTTACTATTCAAGAATAGGTATAACCCACTAAACGGGATTCCGCACAGTTTCTATCTACTAAACTTCTCTCACAAAGCTTTGTCCGACTTAATTCTATGAAAGGAGACACTTACCCAAGACACGGCAAAGTGGGATCGAACCCGAAACCACATAGATGCGAAGGGAACTTCTTATCCACTCGACCATGTCTGTGCCACCTCTCACTAATGTTAGGAGTGTTCATAAGAGGTTTTATTAAGTTTAGATACTATGAAGAGCGAAAATCTAACGTTTTGGGATCTCGCTCTTTGTCGACGAGTGAGGAAGAAAGAGATGAGAAAGCGGTGTTGAGTTTTTTGGTTGTATATCTTAGGATTGGTGAAGGAATTGAAATGAAAGAGCAATGTGATATGATGTGAGTGAGTGTGTGTGTGTGTGTGTGTGTATGTGTGTGTGTTCATGTGTGTATGTGATCGTGTGTGTTTGTGTGTGTAATGTGGTGAATGAGGGATGAAAGCTAGGTGAGTGGCGGCGTGAAACAGAAGATACGAGGATGAGGTGGACGAAGGTGGATGACAGTAGAAGTGACGAGGGTAGATTAGTGAAAGTCTGAGGACCTCAAAGTCTACATCCGGATGGATGGCAATAAACATCTGTTGTAATGTTTATAAACAACAGCAACAACAACGGCGACAGCAACAATGACAATATCAACGAAGACGACAAAGATAAGAACAGCAACAGCATCAAAGACAGGGATACCAACAACAGCAACAACACCAACTAGAACAAGCCAACTGGAACACCACCGCCAGCAGCAGCGGCGACAGCAGCACCAAAACAACCACCACCGACATCACCACCACCGACATCACCACCACCGCCGCTTCCGCCGCCGCCGCCGCTTCCGCCGCCGCCGCCGCTTCCGCCGCCGCTTCCGCCGCCGCTTCCGCCGCCGCTTCCGCCGCCGCTTCCGCCGCCGCTTCCGCCGCCGCCGCCGCCACCGCCGCCGCCGCCACCGCCGCCGCCACCGCCACCGCCACCGCCACCGCCACCGCCGCCGCCGCCGCCACCGCCGCCGCCACCACCACCACCACCACCACCACCACCACCACCACAACCACCGTTTCCGCTGCCGCCGCCGCCGCCAGTAGCAACAACGACAATAACAACAACAAAAAACGTTGCTTCAAGGACAGATGAAGTAAAACCTGTTCATTTTTGTTTAGTACCCCTCCACACCGAGTCAGTCCTACGATCAGCAGATCTATGATCAAAAGCATTCCAACGGTGACCATCCCATCGTTTTAGGTGCACCGAAATTTACGTTACCCAATGTGCTCCTTCATTTTTTTAAAGATGGTGGTATGTGATTTCTGGAAGATTTGGTCACTATTTCTAGCATATCAGGAGCTTACTTAGAGATTCCCACGTTGAATGTGTATGAACAACATATACAAACAAATGCAGGTATATCAAATACCATACAACACAAATACTTCATTTATTAAAATTATCTCCATCTCTAGAGAATTTATTATAATTACGAAATGCCAATAAAAGACTAACTTCAAACAAGAAGAGGAAATGATCTCAGGAAACAATTTGTATTTTTTCTTTTCTCTTATTCTCTTATTTGTTTCAGTCATTTAACTGCAATCATGCTGGAGCATCACCTGAAAGATTTTTTTTAGTCGAAGAAATCGACCCCAGGAAGGGGGAAGCCTAGTACTTATTCTATCGATTCCTTTGCCGAACCGCTCAGTTACGGGGACATAAACATACCAACATCGGTTGTCAAGCGATGATGGAGGGATAAACACAGACACAAACACACACACACACACACACACACACACACACACACACAAATACACACACATATGAAATTAAATAAATGAATTACGTAATCAACTTCATTAGCTTACAGCTGCTTCTGCTATAAAATGCAATGCACTCAGAGTTGAGTGCTTGTGCATCACCTTATACCAGAAACAGCTGTTAGGTAATGAAACTGATTGCGTAATTCCTGTTTCCTTGTTAGTTATTTGATATATATATATATATGCACAAATTATAGTGCATGTGTGTATGTAAGTGGATATGTCACAGAAATGTTCGAAATGGTGCATCCTCGTCAAAAACGGACTTAATTTTTGAAATCTGCAGCCCAGCGACAAAGTCTTCGGCTATAATTAATTAAAAATATAATTTTCTACTAGAAATAACAACTTTTAATTCGGCAAATCTATCACTCTTTATCTGTTTATATCTCTCTCTGTCTTCTCTCTCTATATATATTTACCACACTCTTTATCATTCTCTCTCTCTCTCTCTCTCGCTCTGTATACATACATCTCTCTTGCATGTTACTTCCCTTCTCTCTTGCATGCTACTTCCTCTCTCTCTTGCATGCTACTTCCCTTCTCTCTTGATGTGGTACGCAATTGTTTTCATTTTGTTTAAAACTTCGTGGCTGTATTTTACTTTCATTTTGTCATAGACAGCTATCACGCAAGAAATGATAGCTTCCAAATCTTGTTTTCTGATTGGGTAAAAATGATAAAATTTTAAACCAATGAAACATTTTTATAAAATTTTTGTGGATTAAATAAATCACAAAATCGGATTCAGCGTGAAAAGTAGATTAATATACCAAGTTTCAAAATTCTCATTTAATTTTAGAATTTAAAAATCTGTGACCGAAAAGATTCCTCTTTACCACACTCTCTTTCATTCTTTCTCTGTATATGGATATCCCTTACGCAGAGTGTATTTGTGTGTGTGTGTGTGTGTGTGTGTGTGTGTGTGTGTGTGTGTGTGTGTGTGTGTGTGTGTGTGTGTGTGTGTAAGGAATTTCATTAGGGCGACAGAATCGAAGGACCCTCACATCTATTTAGAAGTCTGGAGCCGGGCACGCCCTGTACAAGTCCACTAGAAATGGCTCTTCTTGTTCCACAAGTTTGGATTACTAGGAACTTAACATTAGACCATGGTATTAACGGACACACACTCTCTTACACATATATACACGCACAAATACACACGTATATACACACATACATACAAACACCTGCATATTCATACATATACACTGATAGTTATACAAAAGTCAACAAGAAACCTTGCTCGACCTACTAGAAACAGTATCAAGACCTCACTCAAATCATATCTTATCGTTTCACATATACCTATACATATACAAAAAAAAAAGATATATCTAGCAACACAGTCTCTGACATACAAAATACACAGCGGATGGTCGGAGTTGGAACACCTTTAATCATAGGTCTGCTCGAACAGGACTGGAAGTAAATAGCAACAACAACAGCAACAACAGCAACAACAACACATACACAAAGAAATCCAAAGTGTGTTAGTATTTGTCATTTTGCGTCATCAATTGTTTGTTAATAAACTAGAAATATTTTGAATTGTTGCCCTTAATATTTTAATGCGACGTATTTTGCCGTAAAATATAAACATGGAAGCTAAACAAAAGTTCAAATAACAAAATTCTGAAATGTTAATGATTCCAAATATCGGTTAGAAATAAATTAAAACAAGCAAGGTTAGCTTAGCGGCAGTGTTATTATGAACAGAGCAAATGCGAACAGTCTCAGGGCAATATAGCGCCGTTTCTAGGGGTTATTATAATTCCTTATTCCAGATGATTATTATTATTATTATTATTATTATTATTATTATTATTATTATTATTATTATCATTATTTTTATTTATTTATTTATTTATTTTTATTATTATTATTAAGGTGGCGAGTTGGCAGAACCGTTAGCACGTCGAGCGAAATGCTTTGTGGTATTTCGTCTTCCGCTACGTTCTCAGTTCAAATTCCACCGAGATCGACTTTACCTTTCATCCTTTCGGGGATCGATAAAATAAGTACCAGTGAAACATTCTTATTATATTTATAAGGTGGCGACGTAACAAAACACGTTATCAAGCCGAGTTAAATGCTTAGCAGAAATTCTTCCGTCTTTATGTTCTGAGTTCGAATTCCACCGAAGTCAACTTTGTCTTTCATACTTTCGGGGTCGATAAAAGAAGTACCAGTTAAACATTGGTGTCGGTGTAATCGATTTCCCCCCGCTCCTCAAAAACTGCTGGCCCTGTGTCAAATCTGGCAACCATTATTATTATTATTATTATTATTATTATTATTATTATTATTATTATTATTATTAAGGCAGTGAGCTGGCAGAATCGTTAATGTTATGGGGAATCAGCCTGAAGATTACGACATAGGTACAACAGTGAATAGCCTCAACCTCCTATAAAAAAGGGGGGGATGCGACAAGCAGGCTTGTAATACCATGCAAAAATATCTCTTGGAGGCCCTAATCAAAAATGTTTCAGTTTTGTCTATTTTGCCTTTTGTATTGCCGAGGCTACATTGTTCAGTGTGCTCTTCCAGTTTATGACGGTAATATGTGACTTGAGAGGCGGCAGAAGTGTTAGCACGCCAAGGAAAATGCTTCGCAGCATTTCGTCCATCTTTACGTTCAGAGTTCAAATTCCATTGGGATCAACTTTGCCTTTCATCCTTTTCCACCAAAGTCAACTTTACCTTTCATCATTTTGAAGTCGATAAAATAAGTACCAGTTAAGTACTGGGGTCGACGTAATCGAATTATCTCCCCCACCCCGAAATTGCTTGCTTTGTGCCAAAATTCGAAACCAGTGTGTGATTTGAGTGAATTTGGTTACTATAACTAACATTACGAGTGGCTGTATAGAAGCTCCATCATAGAAGCAAGTAGTTTAGTATGATACTAAACTACTTGCTCATGGTGTCATAGCATACGTAGCTGAATAATCCACAGATAGCTGTATACTTTTTGTGATCCTCAGATAGAACAAGCATTACAATATATGCGATAACGCTGGGTCTTTGAATCAGATTTGCTACATCACATTTTTTTTTCTACAGACTCTCGTACCGTTATTCTAATCTTCAGGCAGACTCACAATAACACTGAACGCAACAAGGCGCAGAGATGGCTGCAGAGTTAACAAATTTGTTCCAAAGTTATTGGTTAGTGGTTCATTCCTACTGCTAGCATCTTGGGCTAAGATTCGTACCCTCAGGTCAACCGAAATTTTGTCAGGGATGTTTGATTGACGGAAACCTTGAAAGTAAAAATATATTGGCTTCAAATTTTGGCACAAGGCCAGTGATTTTGAGGGGAGGGTGTAAGTCGATTACCTCGACCCCAGTTTTCAATTGGCACTTATTTTATCGACACCGAAAAGATGACGGGCGCAGTCGACCTCTGCAAAAGCTAAACACAGATCGTAAAGATGTGTGAAATGCCGCTAAGCATTTGGCCAGCTCGTCGCTTTCTTGAAAGTAATAATATATGGCAACAGAATTGAGAAATTACGAAATAGCTACGTTTCCTGACGTTCTTAGTTCAAATCCCGCCAAATCGCCTCTGTCTTTAATTTTATTTTTCAAGAAGAATAGAGTTGCATTCAAATATTGGAGTCAATCCATCAGCTTCCTCCTCACTAATTTCTGGCTTTGTACTTTTATTAGGAAATAATGGTTTCTAATTTAGGCACAAGACTAGCAATTTTGATGGAAGGGGTTTAATGGGTTTCTAAAGTAGGAAAAGTTTATATAAGAAATATTTATAATTTTTTCATTATTTACTATTACTCCGTCTTTGCGTTCAGGGTTCAGTCAAATTTCACCGAGGTTGACTTTGTCTTTCATCCTTTCGGAATCGATAAAATAGGTACCAGTCAAGTACCGGGGTGGGGGTGGGGGGTTCGATGTAATCGACTTGCCCTCAAAAACTGATGGCCCTGTCCCAAAATTTGAAACCATTATTTATTATTATTATTATTATTATTATTATTATTATTATTATTATTATTATTATTATTATTTGTTGTTGTTGTTGTTGTGTCAGATTTGTGTTCAGTTGTTCTACTTATTTCAATCACTGAACTGCAATTACGCTAGGGCCCCCGCCTTAAAGGGTTTTGTCAAACAAATCGACCCCAGTACTTTATTTTTAAAAATTTGGCACTTATACTATCTGTCTGTTTCGCTGAACTTGTATGGTACGGAGGCTTGCACAAACCAACACCGGTTGTCAAGCGGTGGTGGTGGTGGGGGAACGAACACACACACGACTGACTGACTTTCAGTTTCTGTCTACCAGATCCGCTCACAAGGCTTTTGGTTAGCCCGGGGCTATAGTAGAAGACAGTTGCTATCCAGTGGGACTGAACTCGAACCACGTGGTTGAAAATCAAACTTACTCAGCTTTGGATGTGCCTATAGCAGAAAGAAAAAATTCTCACTATTTCTTTTCTTTTTTTTTTCTCCTTTAAGACGGGAGCGAAGGAAATGGTCAGAGTAGGGCGTTAGAATGTCAAAATATCTCATTTAAACTTTGACCTTATGTTAAAAAGTCGAATTATTTACGTTTCTTTGTGCCATTGATCTAGTAAATAGATTTCAAGATAAATAGTAAATCATAAAATATCACGTGGGATAAATATTTTTGGTTAGCAGCCAGGGGATCAAGTGTCAAAAATTGGTACGGTATATTATAGCTTATCATCACCATATGAGTGCAGGCGTGGATCTATGGTTAAGAGGTTCGCTTCACACATGGTTTCAGTTTTGACCACACTTTGCGACACTTTAGGCAAGTAGCATTTACCAGAACCTCATGCCGATCAAAGTCTTGTGAGTGAGATTTCGTAATAGGAAACTGCGTAGATGCTTATCAACGGGTTCGTTTCTCTTCTTAGTAGTCATACTTAATTCGTTTTCCTATTTTAAAACTACCACCTAACTCTTGAGTGGCTTTCTGTGGTGTTTACTTTAAGTATTCGGGCCAGGTCCAAGACGCAAGGATAAATTCCCTTCCTCCTTCTAGACTGCAAGGCAGCGCCGTCTTATGGCATGAGCATACTGGGCAGTCGCTCAGGAGCCTCACGGGTGTAGGAGCCCAGCTCTGATATATGTATGCCGCTGCTTACTGTCAGATAATAAATACTACATGGGGATCTAGTAACATTTCTTCCAACCGCTTGAAGTTTTTCAAATTTTCATCGGATTTTTTTCAAAACCTGTAGTTTTGCGTGCTGATGGCATAAATCGTATCTACTTTTTTTCTGAAAATTTAAACAAAAACCTGGTGACAAAAAATAATCCGCAAGTAGTTGGAGGAAATGTAATAAGATCTCTATAGGGTCGAGTCCTTTGATCGCTCAGGGGCATATAATGTTTCTAAGATGTTTCACCTGTCCTATCAAAGGGTCAAGGGTCCAACTAAGCTATGTATATCGAATAAAGTGTAATGTTTACATTTTATTAAAAGGAATTTAGTGAAACAAGTGAGAAGACTTTACAAACATATCGAACGTGCATCGTTGAATAAGTCATCTATCACCCGGAATTTTTTCAACTTGTATTCAATATTGACCTGGTGAATGCTACTTGCCTAAAATGTCGCACAGTCTGGTCAAAACTGTGAACTCGAAATGTAAAGTCGACCTCGGTGGAATTTGAATTAAGAACGTACAGACAGACGGAATGCCGCATTTTGCGCCCGGCGTGCTAACGGTTCTGCCAGCTCACCGCCTTCGAGCTTCTATGTAACAGTGATATGTAGCAGAAGCACAAGGCTACATATTTGTGGTGGAGAGGGTGGGTATAATCGGTTATATTGACCTCAGTACTTAGCTGGTAATTATTTTATTGACTCCAGAATGACGAAAGAAAAACGTCGACCTCAGGGAGGGAACTCATTACGCAAAAGGATGTCCCTAAATACCACGAGGCATTTTGTCTGCTGCTCAAACGACTCGGCCAAGCCATTGTTCTGAGACTTTACATTAGGTTCTTATCTAGGCTCACTGTCACAAATTGGGAGTGGGTAGTTAATTATATCGACCGCCCTCCTATATTGATGTTAATTGTTCAAAGAACTGATTCTAGTCTATTGAATTGTTATCAGTAAGGCACTAATATTTCATTTTAATGGGCCTGGCTGGGTTTGAATTTGGAATCGAGAGGAACGAAATGAACTAATAAAGCATTTCTGGACCTTGATGGTCCGTAACCTCTTATAATCTACGAACAAGAATTTCAAATTCCTATGACCTCCAAACTGATTTACTGGTCTCATTCACAGTAAAGCATGAATAAATTTGAATAATTTCTACTAATGAACAGGCCGCGCGATCACGTGACTAACCAGGCAATTAGATGTTACACATCACTGGTCACAATGCGCTTTTGTATTGTTGTGGCCTTCAAATGACGTAATCTCGTTGATCGAAGTGGGGGATGGAGCAATGTGAAATGACATGTTTACTGAAGAACACAACGCGCCGCCCAGTCAGGGAATCGAACCCACGATCTAGCGATCGTGAGTGCAACAGCCTGATCACTAGACAACGCGCCTTCACTAATGTACAAGTACCTCTGTAAATTTAGGCGAGCTGGCAGAAACGTTAGCACGCCGGGCGAAATGCTTAGCGGTATTTCGTCTGCCGCTACGTTCTGAGTTCAAATTCCGCCGAGGTCGACTTTGCCTTTCATCCTTTCGGGGTCGATTAAATAAGTACCAGTTACGCACTGGAGTCGATGTAATCGACTTAATCCGTTTGTCTGTCCTTGTTTGTCCCCTCTATGTTTAGCCCCCTTGTGGGCAGTAAAGAAATAAGCATTTCGATCGTCTTTACGTTCTGAGTTCAAATTCTGCCGAGGCCGACTTTGCTATACATCCTTTTGGGTTGATAAAATAATTACCAGTTGAGCATTGGGTCGATGTTATCAACTTATCCCATCCCCAAATTTAGAGTGTGACCATCCCTGGTTTTTAATTTTGGCCCAAGGCTGGCAAATTTGAGAGGAAAGGTTTAGTCGATTCCAGTATTTGTACTTGACTGGTAATTTATTTTATTGATCCTGGAAGGATGAAGAATTGATCTCGGCATGACTTAAAGTCAGAACATAAAGGGCCGGAATAAATACCACAAAAAGTTCTCCCTCGACGGTTTGATGATTCTACCAATCCATCCACTTTAATAATAATAATAATAAAAATAAAAATAATAATAATAATAATAATAATAATAATAATAATAAAAATAAAAATAATAATAATAATAACAATAACAATAACAATAATAATAATAATAATCCTTTCCACTAAAGGCACGCACAAAACCTGAAATTTGTAGGGAGGGGACTAGTCGATTTCATTGATCCCAGTGCGTAACTGGTACTTAATTTATCGATCTCCGAAGGATGAAAGGGTAAAGTTGACCTCGGCGGATTTTGAACTCAGAACGTTCAGACGGACTAAATGCCGCAAAGCATTTGGCCCGGCATACTAACAATTCTGCCCACTCACTACCTTAATTTAATAATCATTTCTACTGAAGGCACAAGACCCCGGCGGAATTTGATCTCAGAACGTGCAGACGGACTAAATGCCGCAAAGTATTTTCCCCGGCGTGCTAACGATTCTGCCAACTTGCCATCTTTTTATTGTTTCATATAACGGTCTCAAATTTTGCACAGGGCCAGCAGTTTTTGAGATGGTGGCGGAAGTCATCCACCCCAGTACTTGAGTATTACTTATTTTGTAGATCCCAGTACTTGTCTAGTACTTATAATCGAGCTCCAACAGGATGAAAGGCAAAGTCGACCTCGGTGGCATTTCAACTCAGAACATGAGGACGAACGAAATAGCGCTAAGTATTTTGCCCTGCATGCTAACTATTCTGCCAGCTCGCCAATTATGATGCCACGCCGGGAGATCTCGTGGTTTCAAAACCAACTTCTTAACGATTCTGCCTCTGAATTACGTTATGGTTCACGCATTGGAACGTTCTGGCAATTACACGTTAATTTAACATGTAATTCATTTGATCGAGCGACTCACTCCTCATCGTCGAAATAGATGGAAAACCACACATGCATGAATGCATGCAAGTAATTTTTAATTTGGTTTTGCTATAACTGCTAAGACCACGTTGGCATTCTTACTTAAATTGTACATATTTATTATACGCAGAATTAAATACATATGCATATACACATTTACATACAAACATACATTCATATAGGCATGTGTACACACATGCAAATATATACACCTACATACATGCATATATATATATATATATATATATATATATATATATATATATATATATATATATATGCCTGTGTCGTAAGAAGTTTGCTTCCAAAGTACATGGTTCTGGGTTCAGTCTTACTGCGTGACACCTTGGGCAAGTGTCTTCTACTATAGCTTCGGGCCGGCCAAAGCCTTGTGAGTAGAAAGAGAGAGAGAGAGAAATATATATGTATGTATACACATACATATATGTGTGTGTGTGTGTGTGTGTGTGTGTGTGTGTGTGTGTGTGCGCGCGCGCGCATGCGCGCATTTTTTTGTGCCTGTGTTTGTTCCCCCACTACCCCGTAACTTTGCGGCTTGGCAAAAGAGACCAATAGAATAATTACCAGGCGTAGCAAAATAATTAAGTACCGGGGTCGATTCATTTGACTAAAAATTCTTCACGGCTGTGCTCCAGCATGGTCGCAGTCAAATGACTGAAAAAAGTAAAGATAAACGATATATATATATATATATATATATATATATATATATATATATATACATATATATACACACACGCACACACTGTATATAAACATACATAAGCAGGCACACACATAGTGTGGACATCTTACATCAGCGAATGATGTAATAAATATAAAAATAATGAAGATTCCTGTCTGTGTGTTCGTTTCATAGTTTGTTGGTTTCTCTGGCTGCAGTAATCATACACACGCACATAAGCACACAAACTTACATTTACACTCCCATACAAATGCTCTCGCACGCATACACGCTCATATAGATTCACATGTGCTCACAAACGTTCCTCCTCTACTCCGCAACAACTATACGTGTATACGCGTGTAAAAACACTCGTAGGCCCTTAGCATTCAGGTTTACTCTGACTAATATAGTCTTTCTTTTACTTGCTTCAGTCATTTGTCCGCGGCCATGCTGGAGCACTGCCTTTAGTCGAACTAATCGACCCGAGGACTTATTCTTTGTAAGCCTAGTACTTATTCTATCGGTCTCTTTTGCCGAACCGCTAAGTTACGGGGACGTAAACACACCAACATCGATTGTCAAGCGATGGGGAGGGTACAAACGAACACACACACACACACACACACACACACACACACACACACACACACACACACACACACATATTCATCAGCCGCAGAAACCCGCGATATACTAAGTAGTCCGCAATATAAATTTACAGGAGTGGCTGTGTGGTAAGTAGCTTGCTTACGAACCACATGGTTCCGGGTTCATTCCCACTGCGTGGCACCTTGGGAAAGTGTCTTCTACTATAGCCTCGGGCCGACCAAAGCCGTGTGGAATTGGTAGACGGAAACTGAAAGAAGCCTGTCGTATATATGTATATATATATATATATATATATATATATATATATATATGTGTGTATATGTTTGTGTGTCTGTGTTTGTCCCCCCCCCCCCAACATCGCTTGACAACCGATGGTGGTGTGTTTAGGTCCCCGTAACTTAGCGGTTCGGCAAAAGAGACCGATAGAATAAGTACTAGGCATCCAAAGAATAAGTCCTGGGGTCGATTTGCTCGACTAAAGGCGGTGCTCCAGCATGGCCACAGTCAAATGACTGAAACAAGTAAAAGAGTAAAAAAGAGAGATATATTAGCTAGAAAACTCCGCGATGTACTGAGGGTGCGATGGGTGAACTACAATATCGCGTGTGATTATTGCATACAATTGCCTTCAAATAGGAAGGTGGCGTGCTGGCAGAAACGTTAGCGCGGAATGCTTACCGGTATCTTGTCTGTCTTTACGTTCTGAGTTCAAATTGCACTGAGGTTGACTTTGCCGTTCATCCTTTCGGAGGTCGATAAATTAAGCCAACTAGCCCCATCCCCCAAATTTCTGGCCTTGTGCCTAGAGTAGGAAAAATCGTCTTCAAATAGGAGCCAACTAAGGGATGAGATGTTACATGGTTGCTCAACGTGCTTGAGATAACAGCCAATCTTTTTAAACCAGGCAAGCTATTATATATATATATATATATATATATATATATATATATATATGTATATACACACGTACATATATATATGTGTATGTATGTATACATGTAAATATATATGTATGCATACATGTAAATATATCCATATATATGTACATACATACATATATATATATGTGTGTGTGTGTGTGTGTGTGTAAATATATGTGTAGGAGTGACTGTGTGGTAAGTAGCTTGCTTACCAACCACATGGTACTGGGTTCATTCCCACTGGCACCTTGGGCAAGTGTCATCTACTATAGCCTCGGGCCGACCAAAGCCTTGTGAGTGGATTTGGTAGACGGAAACTGAAAGAAGCCCGTCGTATATATATGTATACATATATATGTATGTATATGTATATGTTTGTATGTCTGTGTCTGTCTGTCCCCCCAACATCGCTTGACAACCGATGCTGGTGTGTTTATGTCCCCGTAACTTAGCGGTTCGGCAAAAGAGACCGATAGAATAAGTACTAGGCATCCAAAGAATAAGTCCTGGGGTCGATTTGCTCGACTAAAGGCGGTGCTCTAGCATGGCCACAGTCAAGTGACTGAAACAAGTAAAAGAGTAAAAGAGTATATATATGTATATATATATATATTGTGGTATGGTTACACACATATACACGCGCGCGCGCACACACACAGGCGCGCACACACACACAGACGCACTCACAAGTGTGTGCGTGTGTGTGCCGAGAACTCTTCTGTCCTCCTTTGCAAGTATGAAATATACTGAGTATGTATGTATTCATCTGTATACGTATACAATTGTATGGATATGCATTTCTACATGTCTTACTCTCTCTCTCTCTTTGTATATATATATATATATATATATATATATATATATATATAATACAAATAATATATGTGTATATGCATATATACGTACATATATGTACATACCTACGTCTACATGTATATATAGATGCATATCTGGGTACAGGACGTTGCAAAAAAAAACGTGGACAAAATGATAAACGGAGTACAGAAAACATACAGGCCACATACAGAACGCTTCCTTCATCAGCTGCCACCATTCTAAAACTAAGCGTTTCTTTCTCTCTCTCTCTCTTTCTCTCTCTCTCTCTCTCTATCTATCTCTGTCTGTGTGAAGAAATATGTATATATTATATATATACATGTGTGTGTATTTGTATATATGTACACACGCACCCACACTTATATGTGAGGTACGTGTGCTTGTGTGTGTATGTGCGAATGTATGTGCCCACAAGGGGCTACACACAGAGGGGACAAACAAGGACAGACAAACGGATTAAGTCGATTATATCGACTCCAGTGCGTAACTGGTACTTAATTTATCGACCCCGAAAGGATGAAAGGCAAAGTCGACCTCGGCGGAATTTGAACTCAGAACGCAGTGGCAGACGAAATACCGCTAAGCATTTCGCCCGGTGTGCTAACGTTTCTGCCAGCTCGCCGCCCGCTGCAATACCATGAAGCAAATAAATCACCGCTTTCTCTAGCTCCGCAGCCACACACACACACACACACACACACACACACGCACACACACACGCACGCACGCACGCACGCGCGCACGCACGCACGCACGCACGCACGCACGCACGCACGCACGCACGCACGCACGCACGCACGCACGCACGCTACAACCAGATATTACTTCTTTTATTTGAAGATTTGTAGTTTCTGTTTGTGTCAATTTAAATGTAATTTTGGGGGATTTTTTTTTTACTTTCCTCACACACACAATCATATTTATGTGCATCTTTATGCTTATGTATATGTCTATACACACAGGCACGCGTAGTCATCTATCTATCTATCTATCTATCTATCTATCTATCTATCTATCTATCTATCTATCTATCTTTTCCGCGGTTGGATCGCTGCACTATACAAAGGCATCCGTTCGGTAATTCGCGTGAATGGGCATCTGTCGAGACTATTCGACATTGCACGTTCAGTCCGTTCATGCCCCTCTCATCGCTTCTGTACCTGTTGACTGCGGATGCTAGCGACGCTGAGGGGCATCCTGCGAGAAGTGGGATGCGGGACGAGCGTTTCCGCATACGCGGACGACGTCACCGTCATAGTGTCTAGCCACAACCACATCGAGCTGGTCGGCGAGACACTGAAAAACTACGAAGCGGTATTAGGAGCGAAAATCAACTGGGAAAAGTCAGTGGGCTTGCGGCTCGGCACCTGAAGAAGCAAGCCCATGCTGTCCAACAGCGCCTCCGTCGTGGGACGCTGGACCGACGGGCCGGTCAAGTTGCTCGGGGTCTTGTTTGGTCCGGACCTCCAAACGGAGAAGAACTGGGACGAAATAACGAGTAGGGTGGCCACTCTCGCCCGGCAACGGGCCGAGAGGAAGCTGTTCCTAAAAGGTCGGGTGCAGGTGGCGAACACGTACATCGCGTCCAGAAGAGAGACAGCATCGCGAAAGCTTTCGCTGACTGTTATCCTGTACTCCCCTTGTTACTAGCGAAATGGTATACGATAAATGGCTGGACAAGTGAAAAGGAAAGGCGATCTTTTGAAGTTATTTTGAAGTTGTGGTGAGAGGGAAGAATTGATGTGCTTGCGTATGTCTGTGTGCGTGTGAGTATGTATGTTTGATGGGGTGTGCGCAACAGAGAGTAATGTTGATGGTGTATGTGTATATAAGAGAGAGAGAGAGAGAGAGAGAGAGAGAGAGAGAAAGAAAGAAAGAGAGAGAGAGATAAATGAAATTTATCATTCACTTAATTTACTTATTATGTATATATGTATGAATGGCTTCAGTGACACACACTCACATACACGCACGCACGCACGCAGGTTGTTTTAATCGATTTTCTCTGTATGTATGGGGGCTAAGAAAAAATAGAAAGCGCGTTCCAATCTATGCACCCGTCTCCACATGTGTGCCATTTTTCACGCGAATCCATCCAGCCGTTTGGCCGTGATCCTCAAGACAAGAAAGAATACAACGGTCGGCCAACTTCAATTTATATTATAGATTAGAGGAAAAATCAAAAACCAAGGTAGAACGAGTAACTCAGCCCTAGCACTATAACCAGAATTAACCAAGGTACAGACATCCCCGTTTCCTATGAAGGTTTAAGTGTAGCTGAGACGAATGTTGACACTAATAGCAACACCACTAATGCTAATATTAATAACGCTACTACTACTACTACTACTACTACTACTACTACTACTACTACTACTACTACTACTACTACATAATAATAATAATAATAATAATAATAATAATAATAATGATACAATTCCTATTATAACAATAATAGTAATAATAATAACTATAACAATAATACGATTCAATCGGCTTAATTTTAATTTCTTCATAAATAGTACGACATCTCCCCTTTCTATTAATAACACTCGTAGTTGCAACTGCCGATCGGCGACCGAATTACTGTTACAAGCTCACTGAAGAAGGTTTCACGTAGTATACAAATGCACGGTCCACAACATATTACATAATTCTACTAACTACTATATCGGGTTTACTATTAATTTTGTGCAGAGATATTTTGCGCATATAAACTCATTTAAATATCAGGAGCATAGCAAATCTACCTCCCTAGCCAACCATATACACCATCTAATAAATAGAAAGGTACCATATCCTCCCGAAGGACCTGAGAGACCTGCATGGGGTGGATGTAGGTATCTTCAAAATAAAGCTGGACCTCTTCCTGTTAAGTGACCCAGATGAACCAACTTCGCGGCAGGAGCTACAGGTGAGAGCAGCTGCATCAAACTCTCTCATGCACCAATTGTCAATTCCTGAAGTAAAATTCGTGAAGTAAAATTGTGTAGCAACACCAAATGGCGGTGCCCCAGCATGGCCACAGCTCAAGAGCTGAAACTAGATAGAATGAAAAAAAATAATAAAATGAAAATATAAGATATCATGGGTCATTATAGATTTCGGAGTCCCATACCAAGGTCAGCCATCCACTTGTGGACTATGGCTTCTAAATATTTATGCATAATTCACCGCAATTACTAAATAAACAACACGAAGCTTTTTCTACATGGTTCTATCACGTCTTTAAATTCTTCCATGGGTCCAAATGCAAACAAAATCAATATGCATAACACATCCCTCCACAGTCGTTACAATATATATATATATATATATATATATATATATATATATATATATATATATATATATATATATATATATATATATATATACATATATATATATATGTATGTATATGTGTATGTGTGTGAATATGTATGTATATACGGGCGCTTATGTGTGTGCATACATATATGTGTATGTATATGTGTTTGTATATGTATGTATATATATATATATATATATATATATATATATATATATATATATATATATATATATATATATATATATATATATATGTATGTATGTATGTATGTATGTATGTGTGTGTGTGTGTGTGTGTGTGTGTCTGTGTATGTGTAAGATTTTTTCTCTACCTCTCTATCAACATAAGTATCTTAGAAGGTAAGCTAGTGTCATTTCAATAGTTTTTAGTTTTTGTAGATTTCAGGTTATATTTTTCTTAGTTGTAATTTTAAGTTTAGGTTTTAAGTTTTAATTTTAAGTTTTAAATTTAATTCTTAATCCTTCATCTCGTATCATTTAATTGCTATTAAGCTTGAAATATAATTCTAAATATCTGTACTAACCACTATAATATTGTCCTTTGTAATCCCCACTTTACTGAAACTTCAACGTTTGAAATCTCACCCCGATGCAATACTTACATATCTCTATCATTACCTTTACTTTTACTTTTATTCTTACTCATTTACCCCTATCTTATTTTTATTCCATTTCTCCTCTCTCTCTCCCATCTAAACTCACTCACAAAACTCATTTACCAAGACCTCCTTCAGGAGATTGCGTTCACCTTAACCTCTTCAGGTACCCTGACTGGGCCAACAAGTCAGTCCCCAATGATACCAGCCCACCATATGACTCCTCCCTACTGTTGTTGACGTTGTAAACGTTGGTAACACTCATCTTCAAAATAGACCTAACCATTTGTCCAACTATTAGGTTCATCAAGAGTCGCCCTGGTTTCATCAGTGAACAGAACACAACTCAAGTCTAACGTCATGTAATTTTGGGCCCGTTGAAGCCTCAAACTCTTGTGAGGAGGCAGTTTCAAGGGTTCTTCCACAGAAGCCATGGTCCCGAGGATGCGATTTCTGGTGGTTTTTCGTAAATGAGGAAGTCCGGAGGCGGTGAAAATGGCATTGCTTGTTTGTCCAGTTTTCCCACGTAGCTTCCTTAAATCCTTAGCTGTCACAGTCTTGGAGGCCTCACAATCGGATCATTTCTTCCTTGGTGTTCATGTGGCTAAATAATTCATTATGTCAATAAATGTTATAATATTATTATGGTTTTCTGTTAAATATATATTCAATGTATGCTTAATATGTATCATTACCCTTCATTTTCTGAAAAAAATGTCTAGATGGGCTATTTTCATTCAAAAGCTATTAACATGGTTCACACAAGATCTGAAGAATCTGAAATAAAAACAGAAAGGGCATTACACAGAATAATGAAGACATAACAACGTTGTTGCCATAGTGTGCAAACCATCGGGAAAAAAGTTTTATTGAAATCGATTCACAGAAAACCGAGAAATCCTAACGTGCACTCCTAAGCTATTAGTGTGGTTCTGGGTATATATATATATATATATATATATATATATATATGTATATATATATATATATATATATATATATATATATATATATATATATATATATATATATATATATATATATATATATATATATATATATATATACTACATATATACAACGGGCTTTTTTCAGAAACCCACCATATAAATTGAAAAGGTGATTACACTGTCAGCGCTCCAGCATGGCCACAGCCTTAAGGCTGAAACGTTTAAAAGAATATATGTGTGTGTGCGTCTTTGTGTCTGCGTTTGTCTCCTACCAAGGCTTGACAACCAGTGTTGGTGTGTTTAAGTCCCCCGTAACTTAACAGTTCGGAAAAAGACACCGATAGGATAAGTACCAGGCTGAAAAAAAAAAAAAAAGTACTGGGGTCAATTCATTCGACTAAAAGAAAAAAAAATTCAAGGCGGTGTCCCAGCATGGCTGCAGTCTAATGACTGAAACAAGTAAAAGGTAAAAGAATATATATATATATATATATATATATATATATATATATATATTTATATAAATAAGGATAAGATCGATATTTAAAATGTTGATCTTATCAAGTGGTCAGCATGGGAATAAAAACCATCAAAGGTAATAATTATTTAAAATTATAATACAGGGTATCAAGAGATACCACCACGCTGAAAAAATAGCAGTCAGATCCTGACTCTAAAACCACAATAAATGTCCGCATGGCATGATTAGCGTCTTCGCTAATCATGCCATGCGGACATTTATTGTGGTTTTAGTCAGGATTTGACTGCTATTTTTTCAGCGTGGTGGTATCTCTTGATACCCTGTATTATAATTTTATATATATATATATATATATATATATATATATATATATTGGGTGGGTTGATTCCTATGGGTGAGTTTGTCCATTTTCTTTCTATTTTTATGAGAAGTCAATTCTGGTTACATTTGCATTATATCAAAATGCCATAAATTCTTGATTTGTTAAAATTATCTGCTGCTCTACACCAGAGGTTCTCAACCATTTTATATTTCTGGACCCCTTTGATTACTATTCTTTTCTGATGGGCCTCCATAGCCATTCGATTTTTTAAAACTAGTTTCATAGGAACTTCTTTCAAAATTCCTATTTTGTCTTTCCACACATTACCTTGTGTAGGTTGAAAAATGTAAAATATTAGAGAAAGAAACCTAGCTGTTTCTTGCAATACATACATCTAAAACAATTTTTTTTCAGGGGCTCTTAACATACTATTATGGCTCCCCATAATAGTATGTTATCATATCAAAGATCCCAAGACGGGATCTTTGATATGATGCAGTGCCGTCCAGTTCGAGGATTGGTATAATTGTCAATTCGAAAATTGAGAGCTAAACCCTCCAAGATCTTCAAAATATATATCACCCCATATCTCTCGTCTTCTTTCCAGGCAATAGAGACTCAGCTCCTTTAGCCTCTCCCAGTAGCCCATCTTTTGCATCGAGTCAATTTTCTTTGTGTATTGGCGCTGGATTGCTTCGAGTTCCACAGTTTGTTTTACGCTTTCTGGGGACCATAGCTGGTAGCATCCAAGCGGGTGAGAAGGAAAGTCCCCCATAAGAGTAGTAGGGCCTCCCTTTTCCTGATTCTGAATGTCCTCAAAATCCATCCAGCCACTCACCTGCACAGTGTTGCCATCCTGGTAATATGCACATGGGATGTTGCGTCATTGCTCATGTAAACCCCCAGGTCACGCACCGACTGTGACTCCGGGATCGTATTACCTTCTGGTCCACGGTTTTCAGTATTGGACCGATAGTAGAGTGCCTGAAATTTCATAGCATAGAACTGCATGTTATTTTTGTTAGCCCATTTGTAGATTTCATTCAGGTCTTTCTGCAGTTTTATGATGTCCTCTGGGTTCCTAACTGCTTGTGATACTTTTGTGTCGTTGTGTCGTCAGTATAACTGGTCAGATTGGCTGACTGTATGTACTGCGGAGGGCATGTCTGAGAGGGCCACCACAACTAGTAGTGGCACAAGTACATTTCGTTGTGGGACTCCGCTGCGAATTGGTGTTTCTTCAGAGTGAGCACCATTGGTTACAACTGTCTGACACCCGCCCTTCAGAAAATCATGCAGCAACTTT
>NC_142934.1:65782001-65787001 GCF_046866305.1 Octopus bimaculoides | reverse complement strand
TCTAATATAGCTGCATATCTGGGTAGAAGACATCGCAAAAAAAAAAAAAACCTGGACAAAATGATAAACGAGAACAAAAACAAGGCACGGAAAACAAATTTTTTTTCGGACATTTATATATATATATATATATATATATGTATATATATATATATATATATATATATATATATATATATATATATATATATATATACAAGTGTTCAGTGATGCAAGCGGGGAAAATATAACTTTTTAGAATATTTTACAAGACCTTTGAAACTTTATCTTCCTGATCACTCACCACTCCGCCGCCCACGCACACTTTTTTCATTCAATCTAATCAATGAATAAACTCACATGCATTGATTTGTGTCTGTCATTACTCAAATACGATTTTAGTCATATTGCCGGAAATAGATTAAAGACCGATCACACACACACACACACACACACACACACAAGCGCGCGCGCACACACACACACACACACACACACACACACACACACACAGACTATGAAAAGAAGTTTGCTTCCCAACCACAGGGCTCCGAGTTCAGTCCCACCGCGTGGCATCTTGGTTTAGCGTCTTCTACTATAGATTAAGGTTAATCAATGACATGTGAGTGGGTGTGGTAGATGGAAACTGAAAGAAACCCGTGTATACATACATATATATGTGTGTGTGTGTCTGTGTAACATATGGCATAATTATAAACAGGGCAAATTTTATCCATTTCTCCGCAGTCTCAAAAAATAATGAACAACCTTAATCGACTTTCGAAACTTATTGGGTTCTCATCAGAGACGTCTACAGTATTCTGACGGTATATATATATATATATATATATATATATATATATATATATATTTAGAGGTAATACTTGACAATTGTAAGCACCTGTGTATGCCAGCTAGTGGTTGCGGTGAAAGAATAAATTGTAAATCCAAAAAATAACAACAAAACTACAAAGGATTCCGCAGTACACGTGTTTCAAGCTTTATATGTGTATAATTTACAATGTAAAGCTATCCTCAGCCGCAAAATTATTTCTCTCCCAGGAAATTATACCACCTCGGCGTTGAAGTAGGAAGAAAGGTGTGATGTAAGAGGTGACGATCCTTTCGGTATTCTGTATAGTACTATATCTCGTATAATTCTGCACCCACACATAATCTCTCCGGTCCTCCGAAAACCTTCCATACCTTGCCACGATGGCTGAGGATAGCTTTACATTGTAAATTATACACATATAAAGCTTGAAACACGTGTACCGCGGAATCCTTTGTAGTTTTGTTGTTATTTTTTGGATTTACAATTTATATATATATATATATATATATAAATTCAAAAAAAGACAAAAAACAATAACAAAAAACAACAACAAAAAACAACAACCATATATATATGTATGTATGTATATGTATATATGTATGCATGTATATATATATATATGTATAAATATGTATGCATGTATATATATATATATATATATATGTATGGATATATGTATGTACAAACGTCTGTATATATATATATATATATATATATATATATATATATATATATATATATATATATATATATATATATATTTATTTATATGTATATACATATATATGTATATACATATATATGTATATAATGTATGTATATATATATGTATATATATATATATACCTATGAGTGTATGTATATATGTATGTATATATATATATATATGCATATATAATGTATTTTTATATAAATGCATATACTTATGTATGTAAATTTATGTATATATGAATATATATGTGTATATGTATATGTATATATATATATATATGTATGTATATATATGTATGTATATATGCATATGTATATATATATATATATGTATGTATATCTATATGTATGTGAATATATATATGTATATACATGTATATGTATATATGTATGTATATATATGTAAATATATGTAAATGTATATATATGTATATGTATATATATATATATATATAAACAATATATATGTATATATATATATGTAAATATATATATATGTATATGTATATATACATATACTTATATATGTGTGTATATATGTTTATGTATATATATATGTATTTGTAATATATGTATATATATGTGTCTGTGTATATATATATATATATATATGTATGTCATATGTATTTATGTGTATATATATATATATGTGTGTGTGTATATATATGTATGTATGTGTATATATATATGTATATACATATATGTATATATATATATATATATATATGTATGTATATATGTATATATATATGTGTATGTAAATACATATATATATGTATATATATATATATATATATATATATATATATATATATATATATATATATATATATATATATATATATATATATATATACCTATATGTATGTATATGTATGTATATATATATATATATATATATATATATATATATATATATATATATGTATATATAGTGTGTGTGTGTGTGTGTGTGTGTATCTTCATGCATGTGTGTGTGTCCCATAACTGCTTGGCAAGCGATGCTAATGTTTGCCTTCGCGTAACTTAGTAGTTCAGCAAAAAGAATTCTATGGAATAAGTACCAACCTTTAAAAAAAAGAAAAGAATTTAAAAAGAAAAGGAGTGTTGTTCAATTTCAAATTCATCAAGGTGGTACTCATATATATATGTATATATATATATATATATATATATATATATATATATATATATATATATATATATATATATATATATATACAGGGTGTCCACAATGTCTGGGTACATGGGGATTAACTCATACTTTCAGAAATTATTATTTCTTATATTTGATTGTTTATGTTATGATTTCATTTACTCCATGTACCCACATGGGGATTAACACATACTTCAAGAAATTTTTATTTCTTATATTTAATTGTTTATGTTATGATTTTATTTACTCTATGTACCTAGACTTTGTGGACACTCTGTACATACATATATATATACATACATATATATATATATATATATATATATATATATATATATATATATGTGTGTGTGTGTGTGTGTGTGTGTGTGTGTGTGTGTGTATGTGTGTGTGTGTGTGTGTGTGTGCATATATATATATATATATATATATATATATATATATATATATCTTTATACTGGGACTCCGCCTTGAAGAATGCTTTTGAGCAATGCATTGACCCCTGTGCACACACACACTCATTTAACATACATGATATGAAGTGCAACAGCGTTTTCAGTGACCATATTGCAGTTTCGAGAGACGCAAATTTTGAATGGCTAACGCGTCTTCCAGTTTGCAATCGTTATATCGTGAATAGTTTATCTCTATTTGTTTGACATAGGGCAAATGAACACCAATGATTTTGTTTTTTACCATTGTCTTTTTTTTATCGTCCATTTTACCAAACCGCTAAGTTGTGGAGCATGTAATCGAACCAATGACGGTTCTCAAGCATAACGTCACACAAATAAATTATGTATGTATGTATGTATGTATGTATGTATGTATGTATCTATCTATCTATCTGTAATACATATATACAAACATATATTTGCACACATCAGGCTCCTATACAGTTTCTGTCTACCAAGGCAATCGTCAGCCTAAAGCTATAGTTGAAGACACCTGCCCAAGGTGCTGCACTGTGGGACTGAAATCCGAACCTCGTGGTTACGGAGAGAGCTTCTTAACCAAACAGCCATGCCTGTATATATACATACATACATACATACATATATATATATATGTATATATATGTATATATATATATATATATATATATATATATATATAAGCAATGTTAATTCTCTAAATGAAGTATTAACAGTAACTGCACGATAAAGTGTAGTATATTGCCACATATATATATATATATATATATGAGCTGAAACTAGATAAAATGAAAATGAAAATGAAATATATATGTAAAACACAAGTACGCACATAAATGTAAAATAAGGTGGAAAAATAATACTCGAATTCCAAAGGTAGAGTAATATACAGTTTATTAAAGCCGAAGAGAAAAATCATGTCAAACTGTCCGGCGATCGGTATTATAAAACTCTGAGTTAGATTTTGCGGAGATTTTTTCGGTTTCAGTAAATAGTAATATATATAATTTGCTATTTTTTAAAGCTGAAGAAAAAAAAATCGTCACAAACTGTTAAGCACAGTTTCATCTTACTAGTTGTGAAGATTTATTTTTGCTTTAATAAATAGTTTATATATATATATATATATATATATATATATATATATATATATATATATAGCATAAGTATGCACATTAATGGAAAATTAGATGGAAAAAATAGTACTCAAATACCAAAGGTAGTGTAAAAAAAATCGTCACAAACTGTTAAGTAGTTTCACATTACCAGTCGTAAAGAATTATTTCGGCTTTAATAAATAGTATATATATATGACACGCAAATTCGTGAAGCGTTCCATATTTTTTAATAGGCGTAGGAGTGGCTGTGTGGTAAGTAGCTAGCTTACCAACCACATGGTCCCGGGTTCAGTTCCACTGCGCGGCATCTTGGGCAAGTGTCTTCTACTATAGCCTCGGGCCGACCAAAGCCTTGTGAGTGGATTTGGTAGACGGAAACTGAAAGAAGCCCGTCGTATATATGTATATATATATATATATGTATGTGTGTGTGTATGTTTGTATGTATGTGTGTGTTTGTCCCCCCAACATCGCTTGACAACCGATGCTGGTGTGTTTATGTCCCCGTAACTTAGCGGTTCGGCAAAAGAGATCGATAGAATAAGTACTAGGCTTCTAAAGAATAAGTCCTGGGGTCGATTTGCTCGACTAAAAGGCGGTGCTCCAGCATGGCCACAGTCTAAAGACTGAAACAAGTAAAAGAGTAAAAGAGTAAAAGAGATATATATATACACACGTGTGTGTGTGTGTATTTGTGTCTGTGCTTGTGTGTAGAAAATATGAGTGCTTGTAGATATATTTTAGAGACCAGCAATTGCCCCGGGCCA
>NC_142934.1:65774501-65777001 GCF_046866305.1 Octopus bimaculoides | reverse complement strand
CATTCATACATACATACATAATATCAAAGAAATTATGAAGACAATGTATCGACCTTGCCACAACAGTAACAACAACAGACTTTCACTACAACAAGAACATAAACAACATCAACAGAATCGCGAAACTACCACAGAACTATCATCATCATCATCATCATCATCGTCGCCGTCGTCGTCGTCGTCACCACCAACGCCACACACGACGCTGAATGTAAATAAGAACAGGTCTTCACCTTCTCTTCCGTCGCCGTCGCGTGCATTATCATCTCTTCCCTCGACTCCCCTTTTAACAACTACCTCTTCCACCCCCTCCGCTTCTTCTACATCTGCCTCCTTTTTCTCTGCCACCGCCTTTTTTGCTGCTGCTGCTGAGTCGTCGATTGCTCTACACGACTCCACCCCCTCCTCCCCGTATCGCACCTCCTTCACTTCTGCCACCTCCTCCTCCTCTATTTCCCCGTCTACTATTCACTTCCTCTCCTTCTCTCCTCACACCCTGACGGTTCAGTCTCTTACTTCCACCGTAGCTGGCTCACAAGAAACAGGTGGTTACTTCTTGAGTAGTAATAGTAATAGTGGTGGTAGTAGTAGTAGTAGTAGTAGTAGTAGTAGTAGTAGTGAAAGTAATAAGAGTAGTGGTAGCAGTAGAAGTAACAGTGTCGTTAGTGTCAAGAGCGAGAGCAGCAGCGACAGTGGTTATCCAATTAGTAGCAGCAGGAGCAGTGCTTGTGGAGAGGGCGGTGTCAGTGGCGTTGTTGTCAGCAGCAGCAGCAACTGTAGTAGTAGTGGTGGTGGTGGCGGTGGCGGCAGTGGTTGTATTGATGGTGGTGATGGTGGTGGAAGTAACCTACGCGTCATCTGCCCTGCTGGAAGTATATTTGCCACTCTGAATTTCGATGTTGACTATAACGGCGACCTGAATTCGCCTTCTCGTATCTCCTGCTATAATTACAGCAGCAGCAACAACAACAACGACGACGACAGCAATAATAATAATAATAATAATAATAATAATTGTTATAATAATAATAGTAATTATAATAATAATAATTGTAATAATAATTCTTTTTTCGGGCAGCGTTTACCGTCGCTGGAACCGAATTTGTTTAGAATGCACACCACTTTGCAATCACCGACAACATCAGCAGTAACACCAACAACACCATCACCGCAACAACAACAACAACAACAACACCAGCAACAGAAACAACAGTCACAACAACAACAACAACATCCTCATCATCATTCCTTTCAAAAACTCCAGTCTCCTCATTCTGGGGGGCATCAAACATCTCTTCTTTCGATTCCACCATTTGCTCTAACACCTGTACAACAACAACAGCAACAACAACAACAACAACAATCTCAAAATCAACCACAGCAACAATTACAACAACAACAACAACAACAACATCACCAACAACAGCAGCATCATCAACAATTTCATCCGGAGTGGATGCTGAGCGGAGGAATGTTGTCTGCTCAACAACAACAACAACAACAACAACAGCAACATCATCAGATGTCGAATTCGGAACGTACGTGGGCCCGGTCTATGGAATTTACCAGTGCGGGCTCTGTCGCTGGCCCAATGGCCAGCCTGGGGAACACTAGCTCTGCCTCGGTTGGATCGAGCGTAGTAGCCGTGAATCACGGTACCCCGAATGGTACCAACACTAATAACAAACCTTATACAACAGCGACGGGTGGCCGAACGAGGCGTTCGGAACAGACGCATACGCCCAGACCTATGAATGCCTTCATGGTGTGGGCCAAAAAAGAGCGTAAGAAATTGGCGGATGAGAATCCGGATGTCCATAACGCTGACTTGAGTAAAATGCTCGGTAAGTTATCGATATTTATTATTGTTTTTAGTTTATTTATCTGTTCTTCGTCTTTTGAAGGAATACGTTTAGTGTAATCCTTACGAACCAGTTTTACGTAAACACGCACAAAACACGTCAACATGTATACATAAAAATCACACACAGGATAATCGTTTATTCGTTTGTCATCGCTTCTCTCTCTCTCTGTATGTATCTATGTATATATATATATATATATATATATATATATATATATGTGCATGATGTTCATGTACATACAGTATATATATATGTATGTGTATGTTGATACGTATGTTTATATGCGTGTTTATAGGTGTCTTTTTTAAACATGTCATGTATCACAATGCATATGTATATAAACATACGTGTGTGTGTGTGTATGTGTATATATATATATATATATATATATATATATAGTTCAAAAAAACAATAACAAAAAAACAAAAAAACAACAAAGTGAGGACGTGATATGGATAGTATTATTGGACGCTCAGGAAAGGAAAGATATATATATATATATATATGTATATATATATATATATATATACACAAACACACACACACATACACACACACATATATATAAGTAAGCACAACATAAATGTAAAACAAGGTGGTAAAAATAGTCCTCGAATACTGAAGGTACAGTAATA
>NC_142934.1:65759501-65764501 GCF_046866305.1 Octopus bimaculoides | reverse complement strand
ATTTTTTCGACATAACACTCGTGTAGGCTGATTCATTTACAAACAAACTCTCAAACAACCAACTATGGACTAAAAGAACTTCTCAAGAAAATACGAAATTTGCAATATTTTCGCCAATTTCAATGCCATGATTAGGGAAAGGCGAAACTGGGCGACTATCATAATGTTCTCTCCTTTAAAATCCATTTAAAGTATATAAATTGTGTGCATTTTCTTTCTTTTCTTATATATTTTTTCACCACATGCTGGAGGGTTTAGCTCCCAATTTTGGAATTGACAGCTATACCAAACCTCGAACTGGACAGCATTGCATCATACAAAAGATCCCGTCTTCCCTATCTAAAATAAGGACACAGTACTGCAATAGTCTGGGTTTTAAGGGCCTACAATTGTTCAACATTCATCTAGATAACCTTAGAGATACACATGGTGTTGATGTGAAAATTTTCAAGGGACATCTGGACAGGTTTCTATCTTAGACACCAGATGAACCCTTTGTGTTTGCGGCAGCAGACACAAAGAAGAAAATCAACTCCGTCCAGCTCGCTACTTCACGAAAAACAATACCGGAAACAACACCGAGTAACTACAGGCGGTGCACCAGCATGACCTCAGCCCTGGGAAGAATCCAGTAAAAGATAGATATATGTATATATATATATATATGTGTTTATATGTGTGGGTATATATATATATATATATATATATATATATATATATATATATATATATATATGTGTGTGTGTGTGTGTGTATATATACATACATACATATGTATATGTATGTATATATATATATATATATATATGTGTGTGTGTGTGTGTGTATATACGTACATACATATCTATATGTATGTGTAGGGAAAAGAACCAAGGTTCATGAACCCGTCGATGAAAATCCGCTGTCACATATAGAAAAATTAATAAGTAAAAGCACAATAAATAAGTATAATATAATACAAAGCAAATATCATAAGATAATGATAATAAAACGACTACACTTATATAATTTTAATTTTTAATAAATTGGATTTAATTGACTTTTTACCTGTAAATTTGGATTTTTATCCCTATTATTATTATTATATATATATATATATATATATATATATATATATATATATATATATATATATATATATATATAATGTTTCGATGTGCTCGTCAAAATCATATCAAATCGCCTAATTATTCTATCATTGAACAGCTTATTGCTAATAAACCCGTTTCATCTGTCTGTGAGATCATTTGTCTTTCCGCTTACTTCATTTATTCCTTCAGCCTTCATCCCGTAGTTTGTACAACAGTCCCTCATTAACTGTTGAAAAATGCGTTGATTCGATATTGTGCTATGTACGATTATAACAGGCACTACAGTAAGTACACTATGGAACCGAAAGCTATAAAAAAAGAAGTCTAAGTGTATGTATATGTGTGAGAGAGAGGAAGCGGCGAGAAGCATATTCGCCTGCTTGTTTTTTGGGGATGGATGGGTGGTAGTGGTGGGTTGTATTCGGTATTTAACCACCCGGGGTGAGGGTGGTGGGGCACTTTTCGTCGTTGTTCTTTCGTTCTGCTCGGCTGTATGTTTTCCATTTTTCGTCTTCTTTTTTTTTTCCACATTTCTTAGAGCAGGGTCAACCGTTCCTTCTCTGCGACAGTCGTTTCGTTATGTTGACGTCGTCTGACGAAGACGATTTTTTTGTTTTTCAGTATTTCAAGTAACTTTTGAAACAGGGTAGCTGTTGAACAGGCATTGCCTATGTTTGTTTTGAGTGTTGCATCAAAGCGAACTACTGTAGGAAACGGCGATAACACAATAAAAATAGACGGGTTTTTTCTCTTAACGCATATATATATATATATATAAACGCCTGTGTTAGAATGGGGGTAGCTGATGAAGGAAAATGTTCTCTATGTGGCCTGTGTGTTTTCTGTACTCTGGTTATTATTATTTTTTTGTCTACGTTTTGTTTGCAACGTCCTGTACCCAGATATGCACCTATATATACAAGTAGATGTAGGTATGCACATACTTGTACGTATATATGCATATACTCATTTATTATTTGTTATATATATATATATATATATATATATATGTGTGTGTGTGTGTGCGCGCGCGCACAAAATTTAAGTAAACAGAAATTGGCAATGTTTCAGCAAAAAGGAGAATTACAAATGTCACTCAATGCGTGAGTAAGGTGCTGGGAAACACCTACATTGCTAGAAATCAGAGCTAAACCATTCTAATACTGTAGTCAATGCACATGAGTGAAACAATATACACTAACAGGGACCATAATCGTCCGAAAAGTGCCGACCTAGAATTCTCAATGCTCAATTGTTCGGCTACCTTGTATTGAGAATTCTCGATCGGCACTTTTCGGGAGATTATGGGCCCTATTAGTGTATACTTTTATTCATGTGCGTTAGCTACAGCAACAGAGCGGTTTAGCTCTTATTTCTAGTAATGTAGGTGTCTCCTAACACACACACACACACACACACACACACATATATATATATATGTGTGTGTGTGTGTGTGTGTGTGTGTTTTAGGAGACACCTACATTACTAGAAATAAAAGCTAAACACACACACACACACACACACACACACACACACACACACACACACACACACACACACACACACACATATATATATATATATGTGTGTGTGTGTGTGTGTATGTTTTAGGAGACACCTACATTACTAGAAATAAGAGCTAAACCGCTCTGTTGCTGTAGCTAACGCACATGAATAAAAGTATACACTAATAGGGCCCATAATCTCCCGAAAAGTGCCGATCGAGAATTCTCAATACAAGGTAGCCGAACAATTGAGCATTGAGAATTCTAGGTCGGCACTTTTCGGACGATTATGGTCCCTGTTAGTGTATATTGTTTCACTCATGTGCATTGACTACAGTATTAGAATGGTTTAGCTCTGATTTCTAGCAATGTAGGTGTTTCCCAGCACCTTACTCACGCATTGAGTGACATTTGTAATTCTCCTTTTTGCTGAAACATTGCCAATTTCTGTTTACTTAAATTTTATGCGCGCGCGCGCACACACACACACACGCACACAAGAACAGAGATATAGAGAGAGAAAAAGAGAGATACATGTGTGTATAAATTTTAATGCAAGAGGATGGATTGAACAAGCTTTATTACAAAAACACTAAAATTAGTTCAACGCATCATTATCAGTTGCTATTTACTGAATGTTAATATCATAAATTCTACGCGATATTGCATTGATATGATTCAACAATAGCTGTATAAGTTACCATTCAAGGATGGCCAGAGTCAATGCACTGTGTGTGTGTGTGTGTGTATATATATATATATATATATATATATGTATTTATATGTATTTATGTATGAGTGTGTATATATATATATCTATGTATACATGTGTGAATGTATGTGTAATCATATATATATATGTAAACTCATGTACCTCTCTCTAGATATATACACATGTATATATATATATGTATACACACACACACACATGTATACATATATATATATATATATATATATATATATATATATATATATGTAAGTATACGTATATACGGTCTAACGACCCTCCATGTTTGTTTTCGTTCGGCTTCCATTGTCCTGTTTTTGTTCCCAACTTTGACCCTCCATAAGTCCCAAATTTTATTTTGGTACTTATGGGAGCAACTGTCTTCGAAGACTCATATTGTCGTTCCATGCTCAAAATGAGGAGTAGATAGACAGCTGACAACTGATGAAGTGTCGTTCTTTGTATTACTTAGCCTGTTTTCCATTTGTTTCTCTCGTTGTTTGCGTATTGAACTCCTTTGTTTTCGTATTTCATGTTGTTTACTGTTGGTGACTTCCTATACCCATATATACAATATGTATATATAAAATACAAAAATGAGACAAAAAAGGGATGTCCCTTTTTTGTATCACCTAACTGTCTGGATGTTTTGCGTTGTCCCATTTTTGTATTTTTTATATATAAAAAAAATATAGCGGCGTACGTATACTTTGGTCGCTTATATGTATATATATGTATATATATGTGTACTTTTGTTATTTACACCACCTGTCCTCGTCTGTTGTTATTTGTATATTTGTATATTCTCCCATATATATATATATACACACGCACACACACACACATATATATATATACGTATATACATGTATGTATAAATATATATATATATATATATATATATATATATATAATATACTATATATATGTGTATATACTATATATATGTGTATATATTATATATGTGTATATAAATATATTACATACATATGTATATATGTATATAGATATACTACATATATATATATGTATTTATATCTGTATATATATGTATATATACATATATATATATACTACATACACATATATATATATATTTATACAACATATATATATATATATCATACATGCATACACATGTATATATTTATATACAACTATATATATATGTATACATCCATAAACATATATACATGTATGTGTGTATATATACTACATACATATATATGTATACATACTACATACATATGTATGTAGATATATATATATATTCTACATACATATACATGTATATATTTATATAGAAGTATATATATGTGTGTGTGTATAGATATGCTACATATAAATATGTATATATTTATATACAACTATATATATATATATGTATACATCCATGATTATATATATATATATATATATATATATATACATGTATGTTTATATACACACACACACACACACACACACACACACACACACACATATATATGTAGATATTTATGTACAGCCTGCTTATACAGATATGTATGTATGTACGTACAGCCTGCATATACACACATGCCTGGCTTTCTTCAACCGTTTCAATATTTCATTTTCACATTTATGTATGGAAATAATTCTTATGTTATGTTGTGTCGTTCATGCATTTGGCTCTCTTATTATCTTTTAAAGATA
>NC_142934.1:65749501-65754501 GCF_046866305.1 Octopus bimaculoides | reverse complement strand
CACGACTAGTTTCCGCACAATTGACACCGATCAATTTCCATCACATGACATTGGTCAGTCTGAAGTTATTGTAGAACACTTATATGTGTGTGTGTGTGTTTTTATTTGACCAAACCACCGCTTGAAAAACGGTGTTAGTGTGGTTATGTCCCTGGAACTTAGCGGATGGTTCGGTAAAAAGAGACCTATAAAATAAGTACCAAGCTTTAAAAAATAAGTACCGGGGTCAATTTGTTCCACTACCCCCTTCAAGACACTGCCCAACATGGCTGCAGTCTAATTACTAAAAGAAGGAAAAGAATAAAAGAGTACTCGTATATATTGCGTGTATATATATATTGCGTGTAGACATACCCGGATATTGGGAAGCACACTTCCAAAGAAGAGTGATTCCCCCACCAGCGACCCAGTAAACTATATGATCTATTGTTTTCACTTCTAACATCTCCAAGGTAATAGAGACAGCCATTAACAGTTATGTTCTTTAACAACTTGAAACTCTTTCTCCTCAGTGATCACCCGCACAACTTCCTCATGCCACTCACCAGTGGGCTCTCGTTTCAAAAAGTTTGGTGAAAGCTGGTATTCACAAACAGAGAAATATTACTCAGTACATAAAACAGAATGTGCATATTCATTCAGACGTTGAACATTCTTCAATCATAATTTTGAGTTTCACGTTTCCAATAATTGAAACGACTGAAGTCAGACAGTGGTGGGATTATTTTACGTGCAAAACTTAACGAATATATCGAAATAGGATTTCGATTTGTTACCGAAAAATGTGTCACGGATTCATTTGTTCAACTCTCATGCGTGATACGCTAATCTATTCAATGCAAAAAGAAATTGTTTTCATGTGTAGGTTTCAAGTGTTTTCACTTGTAGGCTTAGATGGCGGCTATTGTTAAAGAAATTTTAATGTTGATGAAAACTGGATATTTTTCATTATATAATCATCTTTAATTGCATGTCATATTTCTTATATAAAAAATATTTAGACAGTTAGTAATTGGAAGGTCTTAAATGAATTGTAGTGATGTTTCAGCTAGAATCCATGAATTCAAGTCTTTTGTTGAAAATTACAAGAGGCTCTAACATGATATTATACTACTCCGAGATACATAAAACAAAATGTCAAATCAATAATAATTACCTTCGTTAAATTTGCTATTGTGTATATACATGCATATATATGTATGTGTGTGCGGGTGTACATGTGTGTGTATGCGTAATGTGTGTGTGTGTGTGTGTGTTGAGATGGGCACGTACAATAACTTCGTGAAAAAGTTTTAAAAAGTTAAAGGTACTGGGATTGGTAAAAGTGATACAAAGCGTCGCAGGCAATTCTGTACATTAATTCCGTCGTCAAGAGGTTATTTTGTCCGATAATAGCTCTATAACCCAACTTACATTGCAGCACCTTCTTAAAAAAAGACATAATCTTCAAGATTTTCAATACTTTATTTCAACCAAAATAAATGTCTTGTAATTTTGTTTTGCCCCATTGTATATACTAAAATCAAATACTGCTGATTTTACTTTAGTCTTTTCACCGCTTTAAAAACAGCAGTTTACGTGTTATAGATTGGGGTCGATATTACAAGACACACATTTGTACTTCAACAAAAGTTAGACTAGTCATGAAATAGAAGTACTTGGATGTGTCAAGTCAGTAAAGACAAAAATCAATCGCTTTCTTTTGCCCTCATGTGTTCAGCTCCCGCTTATCTGTGTGTATATATACTTATCTGTGTGTATATATACTTATCTGTGTGTATATATACTATACATGGATGAATATAGGCATATGCTTATATATACTATACTATTGTATATAAAATATGCCCCCTGTAATTTAGAGTTTTGACAGAAGTACTGGAGTCGATTTGTTCAACTAAACCCTTCAAGGTAGTGATGAGGATGACCCCAGTCCAGTGAAAGTAAAAGTTATGCGCGTTTGCATACGTATAGCAATACACACACACATATATAAATGTGTTATATATATATATATATATATACATTTATGTATTTATGTGTAAATGTTTATATCTTTATCTATTTATTTATCTGTCTGTCTATCTATCTATCTATCTGTCTATCTGTCTATCTATCTATCTATCTATCTATCTATCTATCTATCTATCTATCTATCTACACATATGTATATATATATGTGTGTGTGTGTGTGATGTACACACACACACACACACACACACACACACACACACACACACACACACACAGAGTTCTAGTTACACATAAATGAGAGAATATTCATTATGTGCATGTATACTTTATTTTCATTAGGGGACATTTGATGAATTGCTCTATTATAACTCGTAGTTTTCCCACTACATGCTCTCAGGAAACTTCCGAGAACAACATATATTATTAGTGAGGCACCTGTTGAGCCGATTCTGATTGATTCGGAGTGTTTCAATACGTACATATAACACTACCCAACATAAATATGAGCCATAGGGAATAACTCACGTGGGTCATTGTCATAATCTATATAAAGTAGGCGCTCATGTACTAATTGATGAACACAAAAAATTGATAATGAACTGAAAATCGTTATTTAGTTGGCAATTGAAAAGAAAAGCTTAGCATCTGGCCACTGTTAACGACTCTCAAAAACAAGGGAGATAATTAAAAGAAATTTATCAAAAAAATTGAATCTGATCTTTGGTTAGTTAGTAAGTGACCAACGAAGTATGATCTCAAATCTATTCCGATCCGCAGATTTTGATTTTTCTAAGGCAGAAAAAGATTTTAAAAGATTTTAATCCCCAATAATGTGGATCATGCCCACCACCAATATATAGGCGCAGAAGTGGCTATGTGGTAAGAAGCTTGCTTTCCAGCCACATGGTTCCGGGTTCAGTTCCACTGCGTGGTACCTTTGGCAAGTGTCTTCTACTATAGCCTCGGGCCGACCAAAGCCTTGTGAGTGGATTTGGTAGATGGAAACTGAAAGAAACCCGTCTTATATATATATATATATATATATATATATGTGTGTGTGTGTGTGTGTGTGTGGCTGTTTGTCCCCACCATCGTTTGACAACCGATATTGGTGTGTTTACGTCCACTCAACTTAGCGGTTCGGCAAAAAGAGACCGATAGAATAAGTACTAGGCTTACAAAGAATAAGTCCTGGGGTCGATTTGTTCGACTAAAGGCGGTGCTCCAGCATGTCCGCAGTCAAATGACGGAAACAAGTAAAAGAGTAAATGCTAGATACTCTAGATGGCGTTCTAGTCCCGAGCACAGCTCTGTTATTTTTGACTGACAGAAGGGAGAAATAGTATGTCTGGGCATCCGTGATTCTCAACGCGCAGCAGCAAAAGAGAGAGAGAGAGAGAGAGAGAGAGAGAGAGAGAGAGAGAGAGAGAGAGAGAGAGAGAGAATTTCCTAGTGTTAATGTATTTTACGTATCGGTTCCAGAAGGATGAAAGATAAAGATGACTCGTCAGTATTTGAACTCCTAACTGAAAGGGTTGAAACAACAACTGCAGGAGGCTCTAAAGATTCTGCCAATTGGCCGTCCTCCAACTCGTCGCTTTGATTTGTTGTTGCTGTTCTTTAGCCCCCAGACCGTTTCTGATCCAGCAGACTTACGATGAAGTGCATTCCTGCCATGATCATCACGCCTTGTTACGTTTCCTTACTTTCTAAAGACATTCTTGGGTGGTAGGTCTTACACATCGCTTGTTTTAATTCCATCAGCTGATTCTCTAGAGGAGCTTTAGAAGAGCCTACTCTATGACAAGCATTCGAGTTAGGTTCCTAACCTAAGGATGGTGTCTTTCCTTCTCGGAAAGGGCCAGGTGCACTCCCTTAATCATGATTAAGCCTTTTCTTTTATTCTTTTACTTGTTTCAGTCATTTCGCTGAGTTTTAGTCGAAGAAATCAACCCCAGGACTTATTCTTTGTAAGCCTAGTACTTATTCCATTGGTCATCTTTTGCCGAACCACTAAGTTATGGGGATGTAAACACACCAGCATCGGTTACCAAGCGATGACAGGAGGACAAACACAGACCTACACATATATAAATATATTGACGATGGGCGTCTTTCGGTTGTCGTCTACCAAATCCACTCAGAAGGCTTTGGTAATGCCCAAGGTGCCACGCGGTGCGACTGAACCCAGAACCATGTAGTTGGAAAGCAGGCTTCTTACCAGACAGCCACGCCTGTCTTTACGTTCTGAGTTCAAATACTACCGAGGTCGGTTTTGGCTTTCATCCTTTCGAGGTCGATAAAATAAGTACCGGTCAAAATCGATCTGTCCCTCCCCTCAAAATAGCTAGTACTCCACCCTCAAAATTCCTAGCATGTGCCAAAATTAGAAAGCATTATTATTATTATTATGCGGAAAGTTTACAACTAAGACGTTTTACTCTGGCTGGCTCAGACCATCTACATCTAAATAAGTACCATGGGATACACATAAAAGTAAAACATAAAGGAGAACGAAGATAGAAATAACCACTTAGTATGTAAGGCGGAAGCTTCGACCCGTGGTGTCCCTTGTTCGTTCACCGAGTTTAAAATAAAGACAGGAGAGATTATTTTTAACACTTTAAAAATAAGATGCGTAAAGACGAGAAATGACACCTGCACTTGTGTATAAACAAGAATGTGTTTTACAAGTTCAGGTGAGGCGTTCCATAAAAATATTGGCTAGGTGGTTTATAGCGCGCACGAACGCACACGCACGCACAAACGCATACACATACACACACACACACACACACACACACACACACACACTTTATATGTATTTATTTATGCGTTTCAGCCAAGTGGCTTTGGTCATGCTGGAGCACCACCATGCATATATTATATATATATATATATATGTGTGTGTGTGTGTGTGTAAATATATATATATATATATATATATATATATATATATATATATATATCTTAGTTGCTTTCTTGTATACGAGCAAAGCCATTGCTAGAAAGAATAATTGAAATGA
>NC_142934.1:65719501-65737001 GCF_046866305.1 Octopus bimaculoides | reverse complement strand
AACAGAAATGATGTACAGGACGAATATAATAATACCGAGAGTATAATATGCCATAATGGTTTTAATAATTAATTAGATAATTTTTTAAATATTAATTTACAGTTGTTTATGAATTAATGTATTAATATATTATATATGTGAAGGCGCGTGTCCTCGTTTTAAAGCCTGATACTTTCTCTATCGGTCACTTATCCTGAACCGCTAGGTCAAGCGGTGGTTCAGATAAATACAAAACACAAAGACGCACGCACATACGCGTGCGCGCGCGCGAGCACACACACACACTTCATTTTCTTAAGTTCAGAAACATTCCATGAATTTGGCCTCTGTTTCCCAATGAAATCATGATAACCACACATTATCGCTGCGGTTTGACGAACAATTCACCTAGTTTCTGTCTATCAAATCCACTCATAAAAGGATTTCGTCGTTCTGGGGTCACGGTTGAAGGCATCTATCTAAGGTGCCACGCAGTGGGATTCAACGCAAGACCACATTGTAATGAAGCAAGCTTTTAACCACACTGGTGCGCCTGCCTCTTGGTAAAAATTTTCTAACAGCAGGCAAACTATTAGTAAGTTTCAAAGAAATCTTCATTGAACCGGGCAAATCATTACTTAATAACGATGTTCATTTGTTACTAGCTTCATAACAACCTTCACTCAACAGAACAAATTATTAATTTCATAAAATAATTTTCATTCGAGTAACAGGGTTAATGATTGGTAGCATCGCTTTCATTACAATCTTAGTTCAAAAAGGAGAGAGAGACATGATATTAATAGTACAAGATACATCAGGGCAAAACCTTAGACTTGACATGTTTCATCAGGGCATACTATGAGCTTGATAATAAAAAAAGAAGCAAAAATGTCCTGTAAAAGGGCAAATTATGTTTGACAAGGAGCTACAACAATTCAGACTTTAGATTAACAACAGGTTTAAACAGGAAAAAGCATGAGATTTTCGATATAGTTAAAGGCCTAAGAAATTGAAGCAAGGTGTGTTCAAAACTAGGACGAATTCCCCCAAAATCATAATGTTATCTTTTCGTTTTTAAGAGTATCTCTTTTCTGCTGAAATTAAAACAAAGTGAACTCGCCGTGAACTAGAAGTGTTGTTTATTGGCAAATGCAAACATACATTTGTGTGTACGTGTATGTGTGTATGTGTGTGTGTGTGTGTGTGTGTATATATATATACATACATTTGTGTGTGCGCGAATGTGTGTATGTATGTGTGTGTATATATATATTTATATATAGACAGATAGATATTTATGTATATATATATATATATATATATATATATATATATATATATATATATATATATATATATATATATATATATATATATATACATATATATATGTATACACATATAAATTTAAATAATAAGGGGAAAAAAATTGAATATAAATTTGATTAATATCAATTTGAACCAGTGGCCTAGCATATAGAAAAAATCTGAAGATTCAGAAAATTATATTACATACATTCCCCTTATATGTACATATGCATATATATATATATATATATATATATATATATATATATATATATATATATATATATATATATATATATATATATATATATATATATATATATATATATATATATATATGCATACATATGTATGTGTGTATATATATATATATTTATGTATGTGTGTATATATATATATATGTGTGTATATATATATATATGTATATATATATATATATATATATATATATATATATATATATATAAATATATATATATATATATATATAAATAAATATATATATATAAATAAATATATATATATATATATATATATATATATATATATATATATATATATATATATATATATATATATACATGTATATACATGTATATATATATATATAGATATTTATGTAGTGTATAAATATATGCATATGTATGCACATGTATGAGTATATATGTGTGTATGTGTGTGTATACATATCTATATGTATATAGTATACTTCTATGTCTACGAGTGTGGGTATATATATGTTTATATACACACTTTTACCTGCATCCATATATATATATATATATATATATATATATATATATATGAATAATATACATATATATATATATATGAATAATATATATATATATATATATATATATATGAATAAAATACATATATATATATGAATAATATATATATATATATATATATATATATATATATATATATATATATATATATATATATATATATATATATGAATAATATACATATATATATATGAATAATATATATATATATATATATATATATATATATATATATATATGAATAATATACATATATATATATATGAATAATATATATATATATATATATATGAATAATATACATATATATATATATATGAATAATATATATATATATATATATATGAATAAAATACATATATATATATGAATAATATATATATATATATATATATATATATATATATATATGAATAATATACATATATATATATATGAATAATATATATATATATATATATATATATGAATAATATATATATATATATATATATACACACACAATTATGTATGTATACATGTGTATATATGTATATATACATATATATATATATCTACATAATATATGTTCTTTTGGTCTTTTGCTTGCCTCAGTCACCGCCTTTTGTCAAGCAAATCGTTCCCTAGGAATTATTTTTTGCAAGCCTAGAGAACTTATTCTATCGGTTTCTTTTTGCCGAACCACTAATTGACAGGGACGTGAACATATCAATATTGGTTGTCAAGCGTTGGTGGGGGGACAAACACACACCAACAACAAACGCATAAATGCTTACACACATATATATATATTTTGCTAAAACTTTGAAAATTTTGTTCGTTTTTTGTAATTGTGAAATTTTTTCGCTATGGACGGTTTGTGTTTTTAAACGGAGTGTATTTTTTCTGATGTTATATTTATTCCTGAATGATGTGTAAAGAAATTTTGATTTAAGCATCTTAATGAATTCTTTATACTGAAATATATATTGAAGAAGATAAATATGTTCTTTTGAATTTATACGTTTTTGCGCCGTAACTCCTTTATTATTATTAATATAACCAAAAGGATCGATTCTTGAAGAGTCTGCATACCTTCACTGTCGTTTTTTTCTGCTATTTTGGTGATGATTTTTTAAGTTAGCTTACCAATTATTTTTGTTGGTAGTTAATTTATAATATATTGATATATATATATATATATAAATACGATCGGCTTCTTTCAGTTTCCACGTACCAAATCTGTTCACAACTATGTGGTTGGGAAGCAAGCTTCTTACCACACAGTCACTCCTGCACCTATATATGTATTACACACATATATAAATATGCATATATACATGATATATATGTATGTATATATGTATATGTACATATAGATATTTATATCTGTATATATATATATATATATATATATATATATATATATATATATATATATATATATATATATATATATATATATATATATATATATATATATATATATATATATATATATATATATATATATATATATATATATATATATATATATATATATATATATATATATAATGTATATGTATATATAGGCCCTGGCGTGGCTGTGTTGTAAGAAGCTTGCTCCCCAACCACATGGTTCCGGGTTCAGTTCCACTGTGTGGCATCTTGCGCAAGTTTCTTCCACTATAGCCTCGGGCTGACCAATGCCTTGTGAGTGGATTTGGTAGACGGAAACTGAAAGAAGCTCGTCCTATATATATATATATATATATATATATATATATACATGTATATATATATATATATATATACATATATATATATATATATATATATATATACACACACACACATATACATATACATATACGTATACACACACACACACACACACACACACACACACACACATATATATATATATGCATATGTTTGTGTGTGTCTGTGTTTGTCCCCCAACCATCGCTTGACAACCGATGTTGGTGTGTTTATATCCCAGTAACGTAGCAGTTCGGCATAAGAGACCGTTAGAATAAGTATTAGGCTTACAAAGAATAAGTGCTGATGTGTTCGACTAAAGGCGGTGCTCCAGCATGACCGCAGTCAGATGACATAAGTGAAGGAATAAAATATATGTATATATACATGATATGTATATATGTGTATATATATATATATATATATATATATATATATATATATATATATATAAATATAAAATCATAATATAAAAATACAAGTGTGTATGTTTGTATATATGTGATATAAAAGTACAAGTGTGTCCGTGTGTGTGTATATATATAAATTGTGTGAAGTGTACGTGTGACAAGCTGCAGCTAATATTCTCATCAAAAACATCAATCTTAAACTCGCTCCCTGTACATCTCTTCCTTAAAACCTCCCGTGAAACTGAAATAAGAATGATCTATTGCACCCGGCTCCCCACCTCCCTCTCCCCACTCCCCGCACCCCGCACCCCGCACCCCCAAGAGCTTTTGTTTACTTTAGCAAACATATGTTTCGAATATTGGGACATAAAATATAAAGCTTTTAAGGAGGAACATATACGCTCTCTAAATATGTGTGTGAATGTGTGTGGGTGAGTGAGTGTGTGTGCGCGCGCATGTTTGTACGTAGACATACATGTATGCAGGTATATGTAATATATATATATATATTTATATATACCTATATACATATATGCACGGTGTACAAATACATGTGTTATTACGTATAAATACGTAATAGCACACACACACACACACACACACACACACACACACACACACACACACACACACACACACACATATATATATACACATTTTATATGTACATGTCCGGGAAATATATTTATATGTGTATGTACATATGATTATAAGTTTGTGTGTATGTATCTCCGTCTCTTTCTCTGTCTCTCTCTTTCAGTCTCCCTCCCTTCACGCACACACGCACTTATATAAGTTGTAAAATTACAAAGCTAAATCGGTGAAGAGCCTATGTGTGTGTATATATATATATATATATATATATATATATATGTGTGTGTGTGTGTGTGTGTGTGTATATATATATATATATATATATATATATATATATATATATATATATGTATATATATATATATATATACATATATATATATATATATATATATATATATATATATATATATATATATATATATATATATATATATATATATATATATATATATATATATATATATATATATATATATATATGCACGCGCGCACACATACACACGTGTGTGTATGAATCTATATCTGTCATATATATATATATATATATATATATATATATATATATATATATATATATATATATATATATATATATATGTAGACTTACATGCGTAATGTGAATGCACATATTTAGCTAAACTTATAAAATACAAATCATGCATGAGCAAAGAACAGAGACACGGATGAGTGAAGATGCCCTCTATAACGAAAGAATGTGCGTACAGCAAATGCTCTTCCCGAAGATAACCGACTACCACCAAAGTACGGAGGTTGAAAAATTCGACATTTTCACAATGATTTCTGCATATAAGAATTTATATAATCTTAAATTGGTTTTTAATAGCTGCCTGTCATTTGCTTGTCTTAGTTAGTCAAAATCCCTCTCATCTCCAATCCGTTCTTATCGTCAATATGTCCTTCAGTCGTCTGAAGAACTGTCAACTCCATATACTGCCTTTGGACAGTATGTACCTCATAGTGTGTCTTGCTTTTTTTCTGCTTGATGTAATTTTTCAAGGAAAGGCTCTTTTATTTTGGCTGTCATCCCTGACTTTTCGCTTCTGCTGGCCATCTCCTTTCTGTCCGTTTCCATGACTGTAGTGTGCTACTAATGGCTGTGGCTTCGAGAGGGGTCCCATTGTGGTTAGTTTCTGGTATCGATAACGAGGCAATTTCTTTTCGTTATTTTTACAGCTATAACTGGTAGTTCTTTGGAAAATACAAATGTTTCTGATACCCGTTGTTCTCGCAAATGATTTGTTTGACATCAATTTTCTCTTTACTCTTACCTTCCCACTTCTTTTAGACAGAACGCTCTTAAATATCTTTTACTGCTTCACCAGTCGCATGCTCTTTCTCTCTGCAACAAATAGAGACGGTTGTGTGGATTACAGAAATTGATCAAAAGCTCTATGTACATTCAAATCTCGCCAGTCCGCGTGCCATTCAGTCTCATTTTTGTGCTTACCACCAGTGCATATTGTGCCGCACAAGTGACACACCAATGGTCAACCACGCTTCCAATGTCTGTTGTTTTGTTGTTACAATGGCGGGACACTAGCCTATTGGATCTAGTTAGACTGATTCACAAAATCTGCATTTTTTAAAAGGAAGTAAAAACTCTGAAAATCGGCTATAATAATGTAGTTTTCCACTATACACACTGTATATATATACAGTGTGTATGTATTATCCATGTATATATATATATACTACATATGTGCGTGTGTATCTACTATATATATATGTATATATATATATATATATATATATATATATATATATATATATATATATATATATATATATATATATATATATATATATATAATAAAAAAATAAGCAACACGGATTTCAAAGGTGATTGCAGTACGCACGTTTCATGCTACTCCAATTTATTTAAGTAATGCGACCATTACATTAAATGCAATATGAAGAGCAATCTTCAGCTGCACGAAAATGCAGAAAATTACAGTAGAAAAGACATATTATAAATGTGGCAACATTTCAAATTCAAGTGGGAGAGAGAATACATAAAAATCCAAGTGGGAGGAAGAATACATAAATCCATCTTGACATAGCCGAGTCTATCAGGCTAGTAATTGATTCTAGACAAAAGTTCTAACTGTCTCAGATTTTATTGTTTCTTATCTAGTGGTGATAGCATAAGGGACAATTACTTCTAAAGAAAGGGAAGATGTAAGCAGTATGCATGGACAAGGCTATAAAATGTATTAGAATATAAAGGTTTCACTGGTCAGAGTCGTACCAGGTCATTTTACTACTATCAAAATGTTGAGGAATTAAGACCCTAGGTATATGGGTCAAATAGGTTTTTTTTCTTTTAGTCTGAATAGAGTATCAGTATAGTTATACAGATAACAATATTAGTTTAACCAATATTTTCACAATAAGAGGTATGTTAATAAAATAAATAAAATGAGATGTAATTATTTTTGTAGAAAATCATTACGTCTCATTTTATTTATTTTATTAACATACCTCTTATTGTGAAAATATTGGTTAAGGTATTATTGTTATCTGTACCACTATACTGTTACACTATTCAGACTAAAAGAAAAAAACCTATTTGACCCATATACCTAGGGTTTTAATTCCTCAACATTTTGATAGTAGTAAAATGACCTGATACTACTCTGACCAGTGAAACCTTTATATTCTTTATATTCTAATACATTTTATAGCCTTGTCCATGCATACTGCTTACACCTTCCCTTTCTTTAGAAGTAATTGTCCCTTATGCTATCACCACTAGATAAGAAACAATAAAATCTGAGACAGTTAAAACTTTTGTCTAGAATCAATTACTAGCCTGATAGACTCGGCTATGTCAAGATGGATTTATGTATTCTCTCTCCCACTTGGATTTGAAACGTTGCCACATTTATAATATGTCTTTTCTACTGTAATTTTCTGCATTTTCGTGCAGCTGAAGATTGCTCTTCATATTGCATTTAATGTAATGGTCGCATTACTTAAATAAATTGGAGTAGCATGAAACGTGCGTACTGCAATCACCTTTGAAATCCGTGTTGCTTATTTTTTGATTTTGATCACCTATCCTTTTGGAATACGATATTCGGGTGCCTACGCATAAGTACCATATTCAACCTTGAATCTATATCTAAACCGTCTATATATATATATATATATATATATATATATATATATATATATATATATATGTATATATGTATATGTATATATGTATATATATATATATATGTATATATATGTATATATATATATGTGCATATATATATGTATATATATGTGTATATATATATATGTGTATATATATATATATATATATATATATATATATATATATATATATATATATATATATATATATATATATATATATATATATATATACATATGCATATATACATATATATATATATATATATATATATATATATATATATATATATATATATATATATATATATATATTTACATACTGTGTGTGCGTCAAGAGGAGTGCCGATGTGGTTGATGTACAAATAGAACGTAACAATTTCACCCACTTTCGTCTCCCCTCTCCCTTTTCAACCTCTACTATCAGCCCAACATTATCTCTTTAATGCTGTCGCTGTTATGAACTCTTCATAGCACATATCTCGTTTCACCAATGTCTAAATTACATCAACGAGAAGTTTTGTACGACAAATGCTTTCTTACGACATATCTTTTAGTCGTGATTTTACTTATCTGCTTGTGGATTTATTCTTTTAAGTATACAAAGAAATATTTAACTTTGTCGTGATCGAAATTCTTTAATGCGTTTACATTTCTATAGTTTGGTCTCACAGCTAAAGGCTTGCAAATATTTGAGTCTCTTTTCGGTTGTTCTGATTTGCTGATTCATGCTGTGTTGTGCATTACACACGCACGCACACACATACACACACGTGCGCACATACACACACACACACACACAAATATATGGGGACGAATACCATCTCTCTCCATGTGATTGGCTTGAAAAATTTTTAAGATATTAAGGTATTTTTCTTAACATGAAACCAATGGTAGCCTTAATGCACAAATAAAGAAATTTTATCCACTATCCACTAATGTGTTTTTGAGCACTCAGAAGTGAAGGTCTATTACAATATCATAGATTTATAAGGACCAGGTAACAACTGATTAAGTGACTAATATTTGTAAATTATTTTATCATTCTCACGACACTGAAATGCAAAATCGACCGAAGTAGAATTTGAACTCAAAATATAAGGAGATGTTATAATGCAACGAATTTATGCTGAATTTATTTAAATTAAAAAGGAGCCATTGTCGATTTAATATTACTCTCCATAATTGGTTGGTATTTATTTGCTCTATCAGATACCACATTAATTAACACCTTTGGCATGGAACTGCCTGATACACGTCCTTGGTTTTATAGCTCAAACTTCCTGTTATGGCCTGACAGCAGGGCGTAAAAGACATTTCGCTTCGCATGTTACTGGTTCGACCAAGCACTGACCAGTATAACCAGGAACTAGTAGTAGTAGAAGTCATTTTGCTTTGTTTAGTGGGTAACACCCCTATCTCCCAACCATAAATCTGTTGGGGTGTATCGACGGATATATTTTTGGGTGTGTTTCATTTTATGAATTCGTGAAAGAGGTCAAGTTGCCATGGGTCTTTGTAAGCAACCACCCCGTTCCGCTCTTGTGTTCTCAGAGGTTCGATGTTGTTGATTATCAGTGATCAAACTAATCATTACACACAAACGTACAAGTACTCGCACACATACGCACGCACCCCTATACAGATACACACATATATGTATGTATTGTTATTATTGGGACGGTCATTTTACCAATAAACTCACTTTAATTTTATTGTTATTATTAGTTTACTCTTTTACTTGTTTCAGTCATTTAACTGCGGCCATGCTGGAGCACCGCCTTTAGTCAAGCAAATCGACCCCGGGACTTATTCTTTGGAAGCCTAGTACTTATTCTATCGTTTTCTTTTGCCGAACCGCTAAGTTACGGGGGTGCAAACACACCACCATCGGTTGTCAAGCGATGTTAGGGGGACAAACATATACACACACATGCATATATATATATTATATATACATATATACGACAGGCTTTTATCAGTTTCCGTCTACCAAACCCACTCACAAGGCTTTGGTCGGCCCGAGGCTATAGTAGAAGACACTTGCCCAAGGTGCCACGCTGTGGGAATGAACCTGGAACCATGTGGTTAGTAAGCAAGCTACTTACCACGCCGCCACTTTCGTCACGCATTCTGTGACTTTTTCAAGGACTACGTGTTCTTCCCCGGACACGTGTGTCATTATTAGCGTAATGACCCTCCCAAGACATAACAAGATTTGTCTCAACACACGATTTCCCATCAACAACCTGCAAACACCAAATATAGATGCATAAATGTACACACACACACACACACACACACACACACACACACACACACACACACACACACACACACACACACACACACACACACACAACCAATATTTAGAAGATCAAACTTATCTTTATTGATAGAGTATATTGCGAAGATTGTCCATGTATTTTATTTTAGTCAAATCTGATTTCTGTTGGCCGTCATAGTTTTGGGGATTACAGAGTATACGCACTCAATATACGGATATACGTTTGTGTGTGCGTGCGCGCGCGTGTCTGTGCGGACAGATATGTGCATGCATGCGTGTGTTTAGGTGAATGGGAATGGTAAAGGACGCAAATACTGCTACACTCGTGACTCCTATGAAATTGGATAACTACTGAAGATTTTGAAAATACTGAGCGGCTCATATTCCACTTATATTATCACAGTATATTAAACAGACAGACAGGCCGTGAGGCACACGCATGCGCATGCATGCTTATTTTACACATTAGAAAGTGTAGAAAAGTTCCTGGCGTCAAGAGTGTCATGAAAGGATTATTTGGAGGCTCAACCTTCTGAGTTCTTTTGTAGGGACTTAGAAAAACTGATGGACCCCTACAATAAGTGTGTGACTCTGAGAGGGGAATATGTTGAATAAAATCACAGTTAACTGATCCCTCTGTATTTTCTCTTACCCAAAGTCAAAACCTTTTCAGCACCTTCTCGTATACATACATACATACATACATATATATGTGCATATATATAATATATATATATTATACTTTTATATATATATATATATATATATATATATATATATATATATATATATATATATATATATATATTATATGTATATATATATTATATATGTATATATATATTATATATGTATATATATATTATATATGTATATATATATATATATTATATATATATATATATGTATATATATTATATATATATGTGTGTGTGTGTGTGTGTGTGTGTGTGTGTATACGAAGAGGTACTGAAAAGTTCTTGGCTTTGGGTAACAGAAAATACAGGAGGATCAGTTAATTATAAATTATAATGTATGTGTGAATGTCTGTGTATTTATATACATATTAAAGTATGTGTGCATGCTGGTACATATATACGTTATAAAGCTAAAATTGCTAATCGGATGCAAAAGTGAACTCCGATAGTCATATTACTACTTGAGTAGTGTTGAAAAATATTTTCTATGACATAATTAATACTTACGTTACTTATGTGGGATTTAGCTTCATCTGTCATCAAATTTGAACTAAAATTGAATTCTAATTAAATTTGTCACGTCTCAAAATAATTAGTAAAGATTTCTAACTTACGAACAAGGATAAAAATTTTATAAGATTTACAGTGAATCACGCATCTCCGCACAAGAATGACAATTATTTTGTCTACTCCAGAAAGATAAAACTCGAAGTCGATAGCGGGGCGATTTGAACTCAGAACACTACTAAACACCGCAAAAGACTTGCTTACTAAGTAACTCACTCTGCTGCCGACATAATACGTCGATTTTTCGGATGACTGACTTTTTCGAACCAGGGGCGGTCATCTGGGTTAACACATTTTAGATTCAATATTAAATTTACTCGAATAATTAAATGAAATACACGTACTTGTACATTAGTTTAATCATAATACTGGTTTGAGTAAGAGCCTAGTCTGTACAAGCTACTACGAAACAGTCTGGCGACCTCGAGAATTTGAAGTTCCTTCTCGTAAATTAGAGCGATTTAGAGGTTCGGAGCTGCCAATCGGTGAGCTGGTAGAATCGTTAGTACGCCGGGTGAAATGCTTAGCGGTATTTCGTCTGCCGTTACGTTCTGAGTTCAAAATCCGCCGAGGTCGACTTTGCCTTTCATCCTTTCGGGGTCGATAAATTAAGTACCAGTTACGCACTTGGGTCGATATTCTCGATTTAATCCCTTTGTCTGTCCTTGTTTAGCCCTATGTGGGCAATAAAGGAATAAATGTGTAGAAAGTCGGTGTTGTACATGTACAATGATTCTTTAAATTTAAAACCGCCAGTCAAAGACACACACACACACACACACTTATATACATACGTAGATACTGTTGTAAAGCGGATGGGTAATGTTGCCTATAAACACACGCGCTGGTTGTAAATAATGAGAAAACATTGAAATCACTGAAAAAAAAATGCAGTTGTTTGACGAAAAATTTATGACAAACATCAGTAATTAATTAATTGATTTGTTAGTAATAGGGTGGATTTGTTTGTAATAGAATAGATCGATGCATTTTATTGGTCAAACCAACTCACCCAGGGCAAAATCATACTGAATTCTAGTCTCTCAAAGAACGCTTACATGAGAACCAGCTCTTCAGTGACGCCTCACAACCAACTGGGTTCAGAGATGAAGTAGTAAACAATGTATAATTTTCTTATGTTGAGAATTCATGAAGATGCTTGCGATATATAAGCCTTCACTCTTTACTTAACCCCCCCCCCCCTTTCATGACCTTTCAATAAAAACACAAAATAGTCATACATTAATTTATATTTGTAATTGGCGCCAAGACATGCGACTTGACTTGTAAAACGACGTAACACGAAAAACCATTTGTAAAAATTTATTTGCTTATATAATAAGTTTCAAAAAAAATGGTTTGTACATATTTTCGCATGCATGTTATTTGATTTTCCACTTTAACACTGGTTTTCTGGGTAGCTTTCTTTTTTTTATTAAAATTTTTACATGCTTTTAAAATATGTTCGCTGAGATAGACCAACTGAAGTTCAAGTATATTTTTACCATTAAAATTCCCTTTTAGCATTCATATTTCTCTTGTCTAATGTAATTCTAATTTGTTCACACTGTTTGGAATTTTAATTATATTATAGTTTCGAGATTTTAATGATGTAGTTGTTTAGCTTTAGAATGACATTGTATGGAAGGTGTGAGAGGCTGGATTCGGCCAATTTGAACATAAAATAAGTAGAATTTTTGGGTTGGATATGGCCGGCTTAAATAGTTAAGAACGACGTAAGGTCGAAAAGACGTAACTCGAAAAGACGTAAGAGGAGATATGCCTGTATAGTGAAAGTAACACACGCCTTTTTTCCTGGGATTCCTAGACGATGGTGGAGGCGCAATGGCCCAGGGGTTAGGGCAGCGGACTCGCGGTCATAGGATCGCGGTTTCGATTCCCAGGCCGAGCGTTCTGAGTATTTATTGAGCGAAAACACCTAAAGCTCTACGAGGCTACGGCAGGGGATAGTGGCGAACCCTGCTGTACTCTTTCACCACAGCTTTCTCTCACTCTTACTTCCTGTTTCTGTTGTGCCTGTAATTCAAAGGGTCAGCCTTATCACACTGTGTCACGCTGAATATCCCCGAGAACTACGTTAAGGGTACACGTGTCTGTGGAATGCTCAGCCACTTGCACGTTAATTTCACGAGCAGGCTGTTCCGTTGATCAGATCAACTGGAACCCTCGACGTCGTAAACGATGGAGTGCCAACAACTTAGACTATGATAAAAATGATCCAAATTTAGTTCCTGCTGATAAATCCACGGCGTAAGGTCGGAAAAGACGTAACTCAAAGCGACTTAAATTGAGGTATGCCTAAATAGTGAAAGTAACACTTTTTTTCCGGGATTCCTAGACAATAACGAGAATGATAATCTACGTAAATCTGCTAGATAAGAACTTGTCCCTGCTGATAACCCAGTTATATCTCTACTTGGTGCAAGCTTATCATGTTAACTTTAACAGAAAATTATGCTATCTGATTAGCTATCCATCTACTGGACTTTAATAAAAAAACGTTTATCAATCAGTTTGTTTTATCTCAACTTTATTTACGTTTATAATCGTTCCTACTACAAGCGCAAGCCGTGAAATTTTGGGGTTTGGGATAGTCGGCTATATCGGCCCCAGTGTTCAACTGACACTTATTCTATCGACCCCGAAGGGACTAAAGGCAAAGTAGACCTCGACGGAATTTGAGTTCAGAACGTAAAGACAGACGAAAATGCCGCAAAACGTTATGTCCGGCGTGCTAACGATTCTGCCTGCTCGCTGTCTCGTTTACGTTTTTAATATTAGAGATAAAATGAGGTGATGAACTGGCAAAACCGTTAGGACGCTGAGTATTAAGTTACAATAAGTCAAGTAAATTTTAATTAATTAAAATTAGAATGTAGTGGGTGCAGGCAGCGGGTCTCGTCTTTAGTGGTATTACGAAGAACCCGATAATGACTTACACACACGTATATATATATATATATATATGTGTGTGTGTGTGTGTGTGTGTGTGTGTGTGTATGTATGTATTCTTTCATTTTTATTTGTTTCAGTCATTTGACTGCGGCCATGCTGGAGCACCGCCTTAGTCGAAGAGATCGATCCCAGGACTTCTACTTTGTAAGCCTAGTACTTATTTCATCGGTCATTTTTGCCGAACCGCTAAGCTACGAGGACATAAACATACTAGCATCGGTTGTCAAGCGATGGTGGGTGGGGGATATATATATTTATATAAACATATACAGATATATATATATATATATATATATATATATATATATATAAACATGTATAATATATATATATATATATATATATATATATATATATATATATATATATATATATATATATATATATATATATATATATAGGCGCAGGAGTGGCTATGTGGCAAGTAGCTTGCTTACCAACCACATGGTTCCGGGCTCAGTCCTACTGCGTGGTACCTTGGGTAAGTGTCATCAACTATAGTCTCGGGCCGACCAAAACCTTGTGAGTGGATTTGGTAAACGGAAACTGAAAGTAGCCCGTCGTATATATATATATATATATGTGTGTGTGTGTGTGTGTATTTGTGTGTCTGTGTTTGTCCCCCCACCATCGTTTGACAACCGATGTTGGTGTGTTCACGTCCCCGTAACTTAGGCTTACAAAGAATAAGTCGTGGGGTCGATTTGTTCGACTAAAGGCGGTGCTCCAGCATGGTCGCAGTCAATTGACTGAAACAAATGAAAGAATAAAGAATATACACATACACACACACACACACACACACACACACACACACACACACACACACACACACATATATATGTGTGTGTGTATACACAAACACACACGTATATATATATAACTTTCACTGGTTTTAGTCATTGGACTGCAGTTATGTTGGGACACCGCCTTCTATATATTATGTATATATATGTATGCGTGTCCGTTTATGGCTGTAGCTTGAAGTCTCTCACAAATGGAATTGTTTACATGCAAATTGGTGTAAGTCAGCCCATTACTGCCGACTTGGACTTTGCTTTTTAAGGAGGGCGAACGTCAAACCATATCTGCTGCAGCTGATACCCTACCGGAAGAAGTTAGAACCAACTTCCGGACCTCTCACAACTCTCAAACTTCAAGGCTGTCACTACCTAACACGGATACCACGGCTAAGAGAGATTACGGGAATATATGTGCGCGCGCATGTGTGTGTGTACATGTGTGCGTGCGTGCGTGCGTGTGTATACGTATATATATATATATATATATATATATATATATATATATATATATATATATATATATATATATATGTATGTATATGTAATTACATATATGTGTGTGGGTGTATGTGTACGTGCATACATATATATATATATATATATATATATATATAGTGTAAATATGTATAATATACATGCATACACAGTCGTGGGTTCAATGCCAGTGCGTGTCGCATCCTTGGGAGTAGTTGGGGAGATGAGAACTGTAATTTTTCCATAATTCTAGCCTTGTGGCACTGTGTGTTACGCTGACCCCGGTTCTAGAATTCCCTGCCAGAGAGGTATGTACCTGTGAACTCAGCCACTCTATACATTAACTCAGGGAACAGGTAGTTCGGTTAATTCAGCAAGTGAATAGTAATCGTCAAAGGCGACGGAGGCGTACAGGTAAACACACACACACACACACACACAGACACACAGACACACACACACACACACACACACACACACACACACACACACACACACACACACACACACAAACAAACAAACAAACAAGCAATATCTAACACATATACACAAGGTTTGATATTGTGTTCGATGTTCTTTATATCCTTCGGGTTGCTTCTCATTCATATTTGAATATACATATATATATATATATATATATATATATATATATATATATATATATATATATATATATATATATATATATATATATATATATATATATATATAACATTTTGGAGTAATGGGTATATGTCGATTAGTGTATTAAAGTGTTGAGTAGAGCACTGGTACAGTTTGGGCAAAATGGAAGCAACACGTTAAACGGAGTCCCACCGATAGGGGACAGCATGAAGACATTCGGTATCCCACATACAATTTTCATCCCAAATCATCAGAGACAAGAGAAAAGACTGCGCTACGAAGCTTTTGAACAAGCACAAGCATCCTCTCCAATCGAACATGCTTTGGTTTTTCGCAGATGAGGAAAAATTTCTGCCAGGATCAAATGTTGAACACAGAGAACAACAGTTGGCTTGCCGTGTGCCCAAAAGATGTACCGAGAATGATAAAAGTCAAACATCCAGTCAACATCATGGTGTTTGGAGTGATGGCGACGTTATACTTCCATTCATCTTCCCACACCGCCTCACACTCAGCACGGAGGCCTACATCAAGTACCTGGACTGGGTAGTGCTCTGGGTGAAGAGGGTGGGTGCTGGGAGATCCCTATGTCTGGCAACAGAACTCTGCACCATGCTACACAAGCAGGAGAACTCAGTCATGGCTGTCAAACAATTACTGTGACCACATCATCCCTAACATCTGGCCACATAACTCCTCAGACTGCAACCCCTTTGATTATTACGTGTGGGGCGCAGTTGAGCGAGAGACCAAAGAAAACCAAAAATAAAAACCTTCTTTTAACACCAAAGATGAACTGAAGGCAAGGATTATGGCAACATTCAGCAACTCAAACAAGGAGACGGTACAGAAGAGTTGCCAGAAATTCCGAAGTCGTCTGAAGGCCATGGTTGAAGCCAATGACGATTTTATTGAATAAATTTTCTCTTTACTATTTCAAGATATTTTTATGTAATTTTAGTAAATACATCTCTGTTAAAATGAGATGTCAGTGTTATTTTCATTTTTGCATAATTTAGACGACAAGTACTTCATGGTACCCTGTATATATATATATATATATATATTTATATATATATATCCCGTACCTAAC
>NC_142934.1:65687001-65707001 GCF_046866305.1 Octopus bimaculoides | reverse complement strand
GTCCAATTTGCTGAACACACCAGATTCCTCACCTTGCTCCACTCCGCCAAACGAAGGCCTAGAAAAATGCCGTGCTCTGGGTGAGAAAGGCGTCGTGTACGACCGCACCTCCAGTAGCGGTGTATTGACCCCTGAGATGTCGCCACACAACAATTCCGATGGTAGGTGTCTGTTATGATTTTCCTGTAGTGGTAACTGTTTGTGTAAAGATATAACATATTTTATTATACTTGCATCAAATTATCTAATTACAAATATCTATGAAGTGAGGAAATAATATTAGATCAGTGACTAATATTATTTTAATCTTTTCGGTAAGTAAAACACGAAGTAGATATTTGAAAAGTTACCCGAGGAGACGCGTCTGCACCCCATAGTGCATCACAGTTGATTGTACAGCATCTCACCTGTAAGGTACGGGTACGATGTCTCATGAATTTCATTTTCTGTCTCTCATCTGATATATATATATATATATATATATGTGTGTGTGTGTGTGTGTGTGTGTGTGTGTGTGTGTGTGTGTGTGTGTGTATATATGAGTTATACACTGAGCGAAAGCCAGTAGGTGGTTTCCCATCACGCTAGAAATGGGAGTTAAATCCCCAAAAGCTATTCTTATTTTGGCAACGTGCCAAAATAAGAATAGTTTTTCGTGGTTTAGGATTTAACTCCCATTTCTAGCGTGATGGAAAACCACTCAGTGGGTTTTCGTCAGTGTATGACTTATTTACACACATAGTATAATGATATTTGCAGTCTACGAACGTTTTTACTCACGCTGGCCACTGGTAAAAAATTAATGTTTAATTTTTACCTTATCTTTAAAATTATATATATATATATAAATTCAAAATGAAATTTTACACCGTCTGCCCTCGAGTTTCATGTTATCACTTTGTGATGCACATGGGTCACCTTGATATACAAATATGGTTCAAGACGGTGTTCGTTTCTTATTTAAGATTGTGAGTCAAGTGAAATTTGGTTGCTGTTTCTAAAATATACAGGTGTTCCCCTCGTATGTGTGTTCTAAATATATAAATAAACATTTCACTGAGCATAGAGCGATGTTCAGGAAGGTTACGCATGTTGGACCACTAAACTCTACAATTTTTTTTTCTCTGTCCGTCTTTTAAAATTCTCTCTCCACTTTTCCCCTCTTATCCCTTTCTGTCGAAGAGCGTGTGCTCGAAACATAAAAGGCTTTTCCATTTTTCCCGAATGTCAAACTGATACACCTATTTGTTGTTCCTACACCTATCTTCGTCTTTTGTTTTTCTTTTGATTCCCTTTCGTTTATTGAATGATCAAAGTATTTTTAACATTGAAATGAGAAATGCCACCAACAATTTCATATAAATAACTTCAGTGTATTTTGTTTTTCACAGGTATGTTTAAATTCCCACCGACTGATGATGCTTCTTTTAGACATTTTTATCATAATAACCAGTTTGCTAACAACCCGGCTAACAATAACAGCAACAACAGCAGTGTTGGCAATAATAACAACAACTTGATGGCGAATATAAGTTACAGCGAAATACTTCGAATGCAGTATGGCCAAAATTCAGCCGCTGCTCGCTTTGCTTCCAACGACTGGATATGTTCAGTTCCAACCAGTTTGAGTCTAGATTCACGACCGGGTGACTGCACAATGCTACGAAGTCTCATTACACAGAATCACGGCATAGGTCCTCAGCGACGAAGCCCCTCAGTGGTGACGTCACATAATTCACCAATTAGCAGCATCGGTGGATATAGCAATCAACTGCCACCACCTCCACCTCCTCCACCGCTTGCAACAGTTCAACAACAACAGCAACAGCAACAACATATGCAGCAGCAGCAACAACACCAATTGCATCATCATCATCAACAACAGCAACAGCATTCTCTTCCTCCTCATCTGAATCATTTTAGCAGTAAGCTTCAGCTGCATTCAGCAGAGCAAGACCTTACAAATTTACAGCAACAGAATCACATTCAACAACAACAACAACAGCAACAACAACAGCAGCAGCACCATCTTGTGGCAACTGCAAATCTACACCATCAGTCTCCTCATCCTCAGCAGCAACAGCAGCAGTCGCGGCAGAATGGTCAGCTAAGATCCCAACAAGCTGTGGTAGATGGAAATCAAAGTCTTTTGCAACCTAGCCCGTACAACGCTGTAATGCCGCAAAATTTGATGACGTCACCAATGATGGAACTGCGGCCAAATTCCGCCATGATGAACGGCGTTGCCAACAACGGTGTTGGTCACGTTGCTAATGGAAACGGAATGATGATGAACGCAGTACATGCAACAGAATCCGAACTGGACTCTCTTTATTTGTTTGATCCACCAGACGGTTCTGAATTCGATGAGATTTTAAATAACTGTGATCCGCTGAATGCTTCTACGATCAATGAAGAGGTCGGCGTAGTAGGTGGCGTGCCGAACGTCGCTAATTCAAACATTATGTCCGCCAGTGGACTACCGATGCATCTGTCACAATTGAATTCTTCTTCGATGCCACAGTCACATATGGACGCCAATCGTCAGTATTATCAGTCGATGCTTCCGCCATCGTTAACGTCACCCATGCAGCAGCATCAGCAGCAGCAGCAACAACAACAACAACAGCAGCAGCAACAACTCGCACCACCTCCATACAACAATACTTTAGAAGAGCAGCATCAACATCATCGTCAACAACAACAACAACAGCTTCAACTTCATCAACAACAGCAACAACAGCTAAATCGAAACAATAGCAACAACAATATCGTTAACGCTACTGGCAACTGTACAACTCCTCCAACAACAAATAATAACAACAACAACAATTCGAGCAACAACAACAACATTAACAACACCAATGCTGAATTTTCTAATTTTTACGACGACGGAAATTATGAATTTTCTTGCTATCTTGTCTCGGCTTTTACTGTCAATGAGAACGATGATCTTTTTGCGAGTTAGAGGGATGCTTGAATGACAACGATGACAACGATAGCCCCAACAACAACAACAACAACAACAACAACAACAGAACACTACTGATGTTGTAAGTCATTAATAACAACCTAAGTAGTAGCAACAGCACAGTTTAGCGAAACTAAGAAAGAGAAAAAGAGAAAAAAATATCAAAATTAAATAATTATATGGAACTTAGTGATAAATTCACAATGCGAAAATCAACTGAAGAAACTATAGAGATTAAGTTTGTGCGTGCGCATGCGCGCACATATGTGTACTTGTGTGTATGCGTGTATGTATACGTATATATATAGATTTGTAAAGAAGTCAATGTGATGTACATGTGTATATATATTTGCATGTATATAATCAGTCAGTCGATTGAATGGAATGCTTGTAGCCAGTTATTTGTTTTTATATGGGACCAAGTAAAAAACTATAAAAAAAAACAAACAAAATGAATAAATAAAAGTACAAAAATGAAGCAAAAAAAATAATACCAACAAATAGAAAAAAAAAATGAAAACAAATAAATATTTGAAACAAATTGGAGTACAGAGAGAGACCCAATAAAAGAATAAATGTGAAAACCAACCAAAACCAGAAATAATGATAGAAAAGAAAACATGAACAAACCAAAGCAAGCAATGCTCATTAAAAATACAGCATTTTAGCATTAGCTTAATCCAGTGCTCATTTCTCGAATGGTTTAATGGCTCATACCGGAAGTACATTAACAGCAGCCATTATGGCCAGAGATTCAAAGAGGTCAAAGAGAATATACTGCACACTCACACATATGTAAAAGAGAAAATAAACAATTTTAATTTTATTATTATAATTATTATCCTTATTATATATATATATATATCTGTACAGAAGTAGACCTATGCTACAAGCTAAATGGTTATACGCCATGGATTTCATCAGATCACGTAGCGGTTGCATATCACAGTCACACACTTAATCACTTCTCCTTCTTTCTTTCTGTGTCATTTTATCACCATCTTTTTTTTTTCTCACTTAAGTATCTTAATTGTTAATTACCTTTGAGAAGCCATATGATCTTATTTCCCCTTCTTATTAGTAAACAAACAAACAAAAAAATATGTATGTATATTCATGGCTGCACACACACACACACACACACACACACACACACACACACACACACACACACACACACACACACACACACACACACACACACACACACACACACACACACACACACACACAAGAAAAGAAAACTATAATAACAGCAACAGCAAAGGAACTCATGATTAAAATTAAATAGTAGAAAGATTTTATGAAATGACCAGGAAGAATTACTTAGACATTTTCAGTTTTAGGTGATGATAGGAAAACGAGGAAAGAATCCTCCCTACACTACCTTCAACACAACCATCATTAACATGACGATCATCATCATCATCATTTATCGCCGCCAAAACCTTTGGAAAGTACCAATAAACCAAGAACTCAATATCCTCCATATTACAAACATCGCTGTCATCATCATCATCGTCATCATCATCATCATCGCCATCATCATCGCCATCATCATCGTCATCATCATCATCATCATCATCATCATCATCATCATCATCATCATCGTCATTCTTTATGATATATTACACTCAAATAAAAAAAAATATAATCAAAAACAAGTAAAAAAAACTTTACAACAAAATTTAGAAAACAAAGAAAAACAAGACTGCTATATGTACAAAAGCCCCACCAAAAACTGTTCACGTGCTTTTTGAATCCACTCTCTCTTTTTTTTTGTTTTTGTTTTTTCAATTAGCTGAAACAGAATTGACCTGCTTAGTCAATGAACTATGTCTGATATTGATGGATTGTACAAATCCAAACCAGAGACAAACACAGTATAAGGAACGAGAAAGAAAAGAGAATTAAAAGTAAATCAATAAATAAATATAAAAAAAATAGCTCGGCTTGAATTTATTTTGTGAATGTTTGAATAAAGAACGCACATTGCGAGACCATGCGTCTTATATATATGACGTTGTGTGTGTGTGTGTATGCATGTAAGCACAGACTAGCAGCTGTGTGGTTAAGCAGTTCGTTTCACAGCCACGTGGTTTCAGGTTCGATCCCACTGTGTAGCACCTTGCGCAAGTGTCTTCTAGTATAGCTCTGAGCTGACCAATTTCCTTGCAAGTGAAATTTTGAACGACGAAACCCGTGCGTATGCACACACACACGCGCGCATATATATCTATATCTATATCGATCTATCTATCTATTTACAGATAGATTTCCCATACACATATGTATTCCTCTATATACTATATATATACTATATTTGTATATATCAGGCTGAGTAAAAAGTAAGTAACGTTTTGAAACATGAAATTCATCGCATTATATATTTCAACAATGCGGAATTTTTATTCATCAAAGTAATTACCATTACAATCAACAGATTTTTGTCTACGAGTTACAAGTTTGTTTATTCCGTTAACATTAAAATCTGGAATTCTGGAGCTGATGAACTCTTTGAACGCACTTTCAGCATTGTTTTGATTTTTGAACTCCTCTCGCAGGAAGCGATCAAGGTGCTTAAAAAAAGTGGTAGTCGGTTGGAGAAAAGGTCTGGGGAATAAGATGGGTGGGGAAGAACTTCGTTGCCAAGTTCCCTCAACTTCTGGAGCATCATTAATGAAACGTCAGACGCTGAACGAAAATAAATGACCTGCGACCAGACTCAATAAAAGGAACCGGAGTTATTGGCTGAAATTACATACTTGAAGTCAGTGTTGGCAGAAATCAAATTAGCTTGCAAATACACGTTCACAAATTTACATACGGGGCTAAGCCCGAATAGCCCCAGTGCTGGAGTCGCTACTGATATATATATATATATATATATATATATATATATATATATATATATATATATATATATATATATATATATATATATATATATATATATATATATATATATATATATATATATATATATATATATATATATATATATATATATATATATATATATATATATATATATATATATATATATATATATATATATATATATATATATATATATATATATATATATATATATATATATATATATATATATATATATATATATATATATATATATATATATATATATATATATATATATATATATATATATATATATATTTTTCAAGGTGCAGGAGTGGCTGTGTGGTAAGTAGCTTAGTTGCCAACCACATGGTTCCGGATTCAGTCCTACTGTGTGGCACCTTGAGTAAGTGTCTTCTACTATAACCTCGGGCAGACCAAAGTTTTGTGTGTAGATTTGGTAGACGGAAACTGAAAGAAGCCTGTCGTATATACATATATATGTCTGTGTGTGTTTGTCCCCCGCCATCGTCGCTTGACAACCGATGCTGGTGTGTTTACATCCCTGTAACTTGTCGGTTCGGCCAAAGAGACCGATAGAATAAGTACTAGGCTTACAAAGAATAAGTCCGGGGATCGATTTGCTCGACTAAAGGCGGAGCTCCAGCTCTTTTATTTTATTATTTGTTTCAGTCATTTGACTGCGGCGATGCTGGAGCACCACCTTTAGTCGAACAATTCGACCCCCAGAACTTATTCTGTTTAAGCCTAGTACTTATTCTATCTGTGTCTTTTGCTGAACCGCTAAGTTACGGGGGCGTAAATACACTTGCTGTGGTTGTCAAGCGATGGGGGGTGGGACGAACACAAATACACACACACCACACACACACGTATATATATATATATATATATATATATATATACGACGGGCTTCTTTCAGTTTCCGTCTACCAAATCCACTCACAAGGCGTTGGTCGGCTCGAGGCTATAGTAGAAGACACCCGCTTAAGGTACTACGTAATGGGACTGAACTCGGAACCATGTGGTTAGGAAGCAAGCTTCTTACCACACAGCCATTATCAATGGATAGTGCCTTACTGCCTTCTTTTGTCTAAGACATTCAAAGCACACATACATGTTGAATATTGCAATTCGATAAAGTCAATTAAGTACATTTGTAAATATCTTAATAAGGGTTCTGATGCAATGTTCAACAACACACATTTCAAGATGAAGGTATATTTGCAGCAATGAGGCGTTATGGAGAACATTTGGCTTTTCTATTCACGAACGATATCCTCCAGTGAAATAACTCTCTGTTCATTTAGAGAATGGGTAAAGAATATATTTCACTACAGAAACTGCTGCTCAGCAATCCCTAGCTCCAGGAGAAACTACATTAACAGCATTTTTCAAACTTTGCCAGAAAGACTCTTTCGCTAAAACCCTGTTGCACTGTCATTGTTGTACAAGAGAAACAGGAAGTAAGAGTGAGAGAAAGTTGTGGTGAAAGAGTACAGCAGGGTTCGCCACTATTCCCTGCCGGAGCTTCGTGGAACTTGAGGTGTTTTCGCTCAATAAACACTCAACGTCCGGTCTGGGAATCGAAACCGCATTCCTATGACCGCGAGTCCGCTGCCCTAACCACTGGGCCATTGCGGCTCCACTACACTGGATATATGTTGATTGTGCAGACATTTACAAGACACCATCGCCGCTCATTATAATGCAGTATATGAAATATAATTGATAGAAAATGTCATTTGTTGACAGCACTACACTTTTATAGAGAATTACGCAAAACATTGGAAAAAAAATATATAGATACAAGATCATGAATAAATACACAAATGCACATCATATGTAAAATAAATAAGCCTTTCTACTATAGGCACAGAGCCTGGAATTTGGGTCGAGTGGGCTAGTCGATTACATCGACACCAAAAAGTCGAGCTCGGGGGAATTTGAGCTCAGAGCGTAAAGTCGGACGAAACGAAGCATTTTGTCCGATAAGCTAAGGATTCTGCTGGATCGTCGCATTCCATTTAAAATAAATAATGGTTTTAAATTTTTACACAATGCCAGCAATTGTAGGGGAGGGATATAAGTCTATTACATCGACTCCAGTACGCAACTGGTACTTAATTTATCAACCTCTGAAAGGATGAAAGGCAAAGTCGACTTCGGTGGAATTTGAACTCAGAACGTAAGGCCAGAGGAAATGCCGCTGAGCATTCTGTCAGGCGTGATAACGATTCTATCAGCTTGCCACTTTCAAATGTAAAATAAATAATGAAAACTATCAGAACTTCATCATTATAAAATTTGAAGCTTCTATCAGTTATGATAGTAATCCCAAGATCTTTTGTGATTAACAGGAAAGTGCACAAACAACATATTAAAGTAAAAGTTATCACCCTTCCGCTTTTATATGAAATTAAACACCAGTCAAGTACTGAGGTTAATGGGATTGACTAATCGCCCCCATCCTCAAAGTTTCCTAAATCAAAACCATCATTAAGGACAGTGAGCTGGCAGAATCGTCTGTGAGTCGGAAGATACGGTATTTTTTTCTGTTTTTTAGATTTTTTTGAACGTTCTCGTTTCCAATTCCGCTGTGGCCAATTTCACTTTTCATCCTTTCTGGGTCGATAACATATAGATTTCAAATTTTGGCACAAGGCTAGCAATTTAAGGAGTGGTGTAAGTTAATTACATCGACCCCAGTGCTCAACTGCTACTTATTTTATCGTCTCCGAAGTAGTCGAACTCGGCAGGATTTGAACTCAGAACGTAAAGACGGACGAAATACCACTAAGCATTTTGTCCGGCGAGCTAACGACTCTTATTTCTTTATTGCCCACAAGGGGCTAAACATAGAGGGGACAAACAAGGACAGACAAAGCGATTAAGTCGATTACATCGACCCCCAGTGCGTAACTGGTACTTAATTTATCGACCCCGAAAGGATGAAAGGCAAAGTCGACCTTGGCGGAATTTGAACTCAGAACGTAACGCAGACGAAATACCGCTAAGCATTTCGCCTGGCGAGCTAACGATTCTGCCAGCTCACCGTCTTTAATAGGCGAAGTCGACCTCAGCAGAATTTGAACTTAGAACGTAAAGACAGACGAAATGCCGCTTGACATTTTGCCCGTCAAGCTAACGATTCTGCCAGATCGCTGCCTTTGGGGTCGATAAAATATATCAGTCACGTATTGATGATAGTGGTATCGACTAACCCCTCCTCTGGAAATTACAGCCCGTGTGCTTAAATCAGGAGCCATTATAACTGAAATTTCATTTTGATGACGAAACCGAATACGTCTTGAAACAAATGGATTAATGGATTTTGGAGCGCTGATCTTCCAGTCCAAACCATGGATGACTAATGAAAGATTATGAAAAAATTCCTTAATAAATATGATTTAAACTCGGGAGATAGTGGTGCCTTAATGCGAAGTGCTTGAAAAAGAAACCCCAGAAAACTGTTCTCTTTTCACATAAAACGTGCACACACACACGCATAACCCACCCCACATATGTATATATATATATATAGAACATGATATGAACTCAAGAGTTAGGTTTCGAGCAATAAATAAAGAAAATAAAAATAAAAGTAGAAGAAAAATAATAAGCACATTTCGCCATAGCCGTCATGTCTAAAATAAAGACTCACCAGAGAAAAATTCGTCCAATCTATCATGAAAGTAAAACTTCACAAGACGTACAAAAATGAGAAACATGTATATAGTGTATATGGTTAAAGCTAAATGTCATTTGATTCAGTCACAAATTCATGGAAACCATTTTAAGTATCGGCTAATATTAAAATTTTTATTCTTGAAGCTGTTTAGAGCGCTTAATATCCACTCCATATTTAAACCTCGACATTTTGGCACATGTATTTCCGTTTTTGTATTTATTTTTTTATTTGTCTCCTTAAATCATATATGAATACGCTTGTGAATATACACGCACATACATATTAAGATATATATATATATATATACATGATATATGTATGTTTGTGTATACACACACATACACGCGCACATATACAAGTATATCTATGTATGTTGTTGTGTATATATATATATATGCATATATATGTATATATGTATATATATATGTATACATACATACATACAAGTTGCATTCCAGAAGTTTTGAGACATTTTCAGGAGAAGCACTTATTAAGTTCAAAGAAGTACAAAACTAATCTCCTTCAAAGTTGGATCATTGTCCCAGCCTCCTTCATCTTCTGAAAACGACTGCTCGTGATGTTCTCCTTCAGCTTAAGGAACAACCAAAAGAGCACAAGAAGTAGCCTTGATGTTTTTCTCTGTCAAGTAGTGAGTTACCAGGATTGAATTGTGGACGGGTGTGTTGTCCTGTTACAGGTGCTACGGATCCGGGTGGAAGAGCTCTGGCCTTTTGTGACGAAATCTCTTCCTGAACTCTGAAAACCTTCACAAAGTTGTTGACCGTTTCGCCAGAGGGAACACACTGGATGTAGATGATGCCTATGTTGTTGAAAAAGGAGATCATCGCGAGCTCCTCGGTGGACTTGCTTTGCCTAGCTTCTTGAGTCTGGGGGAACCAGAATTCTTCCATAGGGAACTCTACTTCTTAGTCTCCGGATCATAACAGGTAACCAGAGACTCAAGGGCTCTTGGATTGAATGTAATAAGCTCAACCATCTCCCCGCTGTTACCACTGCAGTTTCCCTTCTGTTCGTCTCTGAGCACCATGGGAACAAAGTTTGCTCAAATTTTGTGCATGTTCGGATCTTCATGAATAATTATGTGTACAGTTGCTACACCAACTCCAAACTATTTTCTTGTCTTTAGAAGTAAACGATTGTCTTCATCTAGACAATTGCAAATTTTTTCAACCAACTTTCATGTTCCGACGTACGTTGCCCTCCCAAACCTCTATTCGCCTATCACCTCCTCTATATCGTCCTTGCACCTCTGGTGCCAGCATAAAAGTTAATCCATTAGCAGTGTGGAGCATTTCATAACTTTTTTTGTAGCATTTTTGCTCACTTTAACACAAAACTTTATTGCATAGTGAGCTTCCAAACGTTCCGAGTGCTTTCTGCTAAATAGTCACCCGTGACAAGCAGTCGTTGGTAGGGTGCGTTCAAAGTGTTGTTTGTCAATATTTATGTATTTTCTCATTCGCTTTCTAATTTACAGTTAATTTTCACCGTCCATCTGCTTGATGGAAAAGTTATGAAGGAAAACATCTTTTGTTCACCTTCCTTTAAATCTCAAGACCGACTTGCAGATTTCTATTGTCCCAGATATCGTGATTATTGGTAGCATTTGAATTAAGGAGTTGCATTCTCTCCCCTAATAACCAAAGTTCAGTCATGCTTTGCTGCAGGTGGGTTGGTACGTATCCTGTTGCTCCAATATAATAAGTGTGAAACTGAAAGTGTATGTTGTGTACTGGATTTGTAAACTCCTTGTCAATGGCCCATAGACATTTAATTTCCACGATAGAGCATATTTTTTTTCGTCGTCACACTGAACAATATTTGGTTAATTATATTTTAACTTGGTGGTTGTTTTAATTTTCAAGTTCTACCAATAATCTTTGGATCTATCGGTCTCAGAATAGTCAACTTCGTCTGCAAGTATTTCTTTTCTGTTAACCTGTTCCAGACTGTTCTGGTCAGTGCAATCTTCCTTTTCATACTCAGGCTATTCATGCCGACGTCGACTTAAATGATACTGATGTTAGAGTACAGCAAACAAACAAACATATGTAAAAATGTTTCTAATGTGAAAATGGCCACTATTTTCAACACAAGGAGTGTTGATGGAAGATTACAATCAAAATCTCTGTCAAATGCAAACGCAACAAATTTGACATAATTGCTTGAGACAGAAAACAAAAAATCTATGTTGATGGTATAATCTGCTAAGGGGTTGGGAAAATTCAATTGAAAGCACTGAGAAGAGAACATATGTGGACAAATATTTCGAAACAATGTTTGCTTGTCCATATAAATTTATACTAACATTGATTGACGTATTTGGTTTTGCTACTAAGTGTCCTGGTCATTGATATCATTTCACTGCGTCCACTTGAGTTGCAGCAGAAATGGGTAAGTGGCCAGGTCGTAGAGTGTGCGTCGAAAATTTTGATATCATGTAGGCGCAGGCATAGCTGTCTGGTAAGAAGCTTGTTTCCCAACCTCATGGTTCTGGGCTCAGTCCCACTTCGTGACACCCTTGGCAAATGTCTTCTACAATAGTCTCGGGTTGACCAAAGCCTTGTAATTTGCTAAACAGAAACTGAAAGAAGCCCGTCGTATATATATATATATATATATATATATATATATATATATATATATATATATATATATATATATATGTATATACCTCTGTGTGTGTGTCTTTGTGCCTGTGTTTGCTCCACACCACCGCTTGGCAACCTGTGTTGGTGTGTTTAGAACCCCGTAACTTAGCGGTTCGGCGAAAGTATTCGATAGAATAGGTACCAAGCTTAAAAGATAAATAATTCTTGGGGTCGATTTGTTCGACTAAAACCTTTTCAAGGCGGTGCCCCAGTACGGCCGCAGTCAAATAAATGGCTGAAACAAGTTAAAGAATAAAAGAACAAAAGAATACACATGCAGATGTATATATCGTTGACGTTGTATGAATTTAGAAAATTCGAGAAAACTTGAAATAGTTATTTTGGGATCGGTGAAACTCAAAGCAGATGAGGGCATCCCTCGATGTTTTGTATTCAAAGGTTTTTTTAACCTTATATTTAGGCATTGTCATTTATAGCTTTATCTGCTTCGAGCTTCACCGTTCCCAAAAATATATATATAGACGCATACGCACAATTTGTCATACTATAATAACAATTTTACATTAAATAGATTTATTCAACATATTTGGTAGAGTACAAATCTATTATTCCTTAACAAGAAGCTTATTGTCAGTGACAGTTCTTGCAATACTCTCTTTCCCCCCTCTCTCTCTGTCTCTGTCTGTCTGTCTGTCTGTCTGTCTGTCTCTCTCTCTCTCTCTCTCTCTCTCTCTCTCTCTCTCTCTCTATATATATATATATATATATATATATATGTCTCTTAAAGGATATGTGTATATATATATGTACATGTACGTACGTATGTATGTATGTATGTATTATGTATGTATGTATGCATGTGCATGTATGTATGTATATCTATTTTTCTATGTATTAAGACATATGTATGCAGATATGTTTCAAGGAGACACGTCGTCCCTAGTTCTGTGTATCTGTATGCATACATACAGAAACCTAAGCTAAATGTTGAGTCTACTATAGGCAGGAGGAAATGCCATTGATGTCTTCTAGGGGAGAAAAATGTAAACGCGGGAAAAAATTACGAGACATCGTCTAAAAATGAAACATTTGTCAAGAACATGCATAATTACAACAGCTGCACAAACACACTTCATTATTTATTAGCATACACACACGCACACACATACAGACACACATCTCCCCGTACATGCATTAACACATGCAGACACATGTACACATAAACACACACACACATATACAGATATATATATATGTAAATATGTAGAAGTGTATATGTAGATATATGTGTATATGTATATGTATATATATATATATATATATATATATATATATATATATATATATATATATATATACATATACACAAACATGCATTCTCAAACGCGCGTAGACATTTGTCAGGACCGTGTATAATAACAGCAGCTGCACAAATACTGTATTAACATACACGCACACGGTCGCGCGCACGCTCGCTCACAAACACACACACAAACACAAATACATACATATATACATTATTTTCCTTTTTCTGTCTCTCTTTTTCTTTGTTGTTTTTCTTTTTCATTCTTTCTTTCTGTCCTCTCTCTGTTTCTTGCCTCCTTTTCTTATTTTTTTACCTTTTTCACTTCATTCGGCTTGCACTTATTCTTGAAACTTTTTTCTTTCTTCTGTTTCTTTCGTCTGTTTCTTTCAGTAAATAATTTCTTTCTGTGCTTTTCACTTCTTTTATTCATCCCCTTTCCTTTATTTCGTTCTATCTTATCTTTCTCGTTCATCTTTTTATCCATTGTCGCTTTTTCTTTCGGTATATTTTTCTGTAACATGCATATTTCTATTTTAACGTTCATCATTGATTCCCTTCACAAGAATACGATTTTATGCCATATTCCTGAAAGAACAGTTAAAATGAAAAAGAGAGGCAGAAATAGGGAAAAAGATATTGTGAAAGAAAAAAGACAAAGAAACATGAATGAATTTTCAAGGAAATATAATAGAGTATATTAAATAGAAAACCCAAATATCTAAATATTGGGAAAAGATGAGGAAACTAGGAATTAGAGCAAACACATTTTGAGATAGAGTGATTTTCTCAGATGAATCCAGATTTGCATTATTTTCAGACAGTGGACGTGTCTGGGTCTGGAGGCTTCCCAATCAAGAATTTGATTTAAAACAACTCAAACCAATTGTGAAACATGGCGATATCTCTGTAATGGTATGGGGGAACTGTCACCAGCAACGGTCGTTCTGAGCTGATCGAATGTGTTGGAACCATAAACTCTGAAAAATACATCGAAATACTTAAGCAAGGACTACTTCCGATGTATTCACACGATAACCTAACGATAAATGAGTTTTTATTCGTGGAATATGGGGCTCCATGCCACACAGCGAAAAGGAACAATGGCTGACTGAAAATGGGATAAAAAAGCCTCCTTGGTCGAGCCAATCTTTTGACATGAACCCAACTGAAAATCTTTGGAGCATACTAGATAGAGCTATACGAAAAACTCGACAGAAACTTAAATCTGAAGATGAATTGTTACGATTGTTGCGTGAAAAGTGGGCAGAAATTCCACAAGAGATAATCACAAAGCTCATCAGTTCAATGCCAAAAAGAGTTTCTGAATTAAGTGCTGCAAAAGGAATGTGAACTAAATACTAAAGTATTTAGTCCTACCTATCGATTACATTTCAATTGTTCACTTCGCGTATTAAATAAAAGATTTGAAAATTAAAGGTGTCTATTTACTTCCTGCATATGTGTGTGTGTGTGTGTGTGTGTGTGTGTGTGTGTGTGTGTGTGTATGTGTGTATATATATATGTATGTATATATCTATATATATATGTATATGTATGTATATGTATATATATATAAATACACACACACACACACACACACACACACACACACACACATATATATATATATCGTTTTTGGATTTGGTTTGCAAGATTTTTTATGTGATTTCGTGTGTTGAAGCATATTCTGTTGTGTCTGGGGAGAGTCATTTTCTTTTCGTGCCTAAAAATTTAACACACTCACCATTAAATTTCCACTTCTTATTTTTATTTTTCTAATATGTATATATGTTCAAATACACCCTGACTTATTCATACTCATATATATAATTACGTACACAAAAACATAAATATATATTTAAGTACCTCCCCATTACTTTTCCTTTCTTTACACGCAATCGGGCGTACAAACACAGCCGCGGGCGCACAAGCACACACACACTCTCTCACACACACACTCTCACACACACACACTCTCACACACACACACTCTCACACTCTCACACACACACATATATGCAGAGAGTGTGTCTGTATGTGTGTGTGTGAGAGAGAGAAAGAAAGGTGGGTGGGGAGACAGAGAGTAAAGAAGGCGCGAGAAATATATGTTCATATTTTCACATGTATTGAATACTTATATATGTGTGTATGTATGCTTGTGTGTGTGTGTGTGTGTGTGTGTTTATTTTAGTCTAAATGGTTTTCATGTACGTAGGTGTTTATATGTGCGTATCTTTGTTTACATAGCGTTGCAATTTGCGAACTATGATACGGTGATGCAGTGGTTTGCATTACAATTAACTATGTTGGAAGGTGTAGCCACACGTATGATTCTCTAATTAACACAGTTTGATATTGACCCTGGTTTTACGGTGACACGAGAGATGAGGATGTAATGCAATATAAATTGTTTGTATGTACAGACTTTCTGCTTTTATTGTTTTCATATGGTGACATTTACACTGCTGTCTAACGGTTGCTTAAACACAAGCCGACGATTCATACATTCATATACTTTATACAAACGCATACGTACACTCTACGCCTCCAGTTCAGACGCATATGTATCCATGACCCTCCCCACCCACATGTATATACGTAGAGGTGTTGAAAAGTTCCTGCTTTTGGTTAAAAGAAAATACAGGAGGATCAGTTAATTATGATTTTATTCAACATATTCCCCTCAGATTCACGCATTTATTGCAACGGTTACCCCAATTTTTCTAGGCACTGTAAAAGAACTCTGAAAGTTGGGCCTCCAGCCAGGCCTTTCGCGATAGCTTTGAAGCCAGGAACTTTTCAACACCTCTCGTATATGTGTGTGTAGATATATAATTATAACTCAGGGTAGCGAAGAGGCATCACAATGCTAGAAATAGCAGTAAGAACTGACTCTGAAACCACATCATGTATTCATATAACATATCAAGTGCCCATGCTGGCCACTTGATATAATCGTTATGTTAAGTAATGGTCCTATCCTCTTTATATATATATATATATATATATATATATATATATATATATATATATATATATATAAAATCCAAGTGAGTTAGGGGTTGAGGATTCAACCCACTAAGGGATAGTATCTATCCAATATACTGCTGGGAGGGTACCCAATTATTGTTACACTAGTGTTATACCAAGTGCATTAAGTGGGTGCGGGTAAAAGGGGGTTATTTTATCCTAAATTTATATACCAATGAGAAAATGGAGGAGAATATGCGGTACCCATCGACTTGCAGACAATGTATTCCGTTGATTAATCTGTTTATTTTATAACTAAACATACACATGCTTATATGTGTAAATTTATTCATGCATATATATATGAATGTGTATATGTATTATAAATACACACACACAAACACACACACACACACACACACACACACACACACACACACACACACACACACACACACACACACACACACACACACACACACACACACACACACACACACACACATATATATATATCTTTTTTTTTTTACTCATATATGTTTACATATATATATATATATATATATATATATATATATATATACATATATATGATACAGATAAAGAAAAAATTAATTCTCAAACTCAGAAATGCTGATAGAACAGCAGGATTAGGATAAAATATGCGTTTGAGAATAAATTATTTCCTTATCTGTGTCTTACAATACATCTCCAAGCTTCTAAAAACCAAACATTTGTCGTTTATATTTATCGTAATTTTAATTTAACCTACAGCGTCATATATATATACATGTATATATACGTGTGTGTGTGTGTGTGTGTGTGTGTGTTTGTGTATATATATATATATATATATATATATATATATAAAATTATAATACAGGGTATCAAGAGATACCACCACGCTGAAAAACTAGCAGTCAAATCCTGACTCCAAAACCACAATAAATGTCCGCAAGGCCTTCATCAGTGAAATATACTCAAGTACATAAATACAAATACATGTATATAAACAGTATACTTACATATACGGACGTATACATACATATATATGCACTTATGCACACGACTAGCTTAAATAGCCCGCCTAAACAACTTCTCGTGCGATGATGAAGGCAGAGCATTTATGCAAAGCCAGAAATCCAGGATTTGAAATTATCTTATTATTTTTACTGGTTTATTTGGTCTTCGTCTTCGCTAATCGTGCCTTGCGGACATTTATTGTGGTTTTGGAGTCAGGATTTGACTGCTATTTTTTCAGCGTGGTGGTATCTCTTGATACCCTGTATTATAATTTTAAATAATTATTACCTTTGATGGTTTTTATTCCCATGCTGACCACTTGATAAGATCAATATTTTAAATACCGATCTTATCCTTATTTATATAAATATATATATATATATATATATATATATATATATATATGCATATATTTATATAAAAGTGTATATATATATATATATATATATATATATATATCTGATATGATACTAGCGGGACCCGTGAATATTTCACGGAATTAATGAGAAACCGATTTGCTTATTTCTGAAGACTTTATCTAAAAAACCTGAAAGGGTTGTCTGTGTTATGCCTGTATGGAAAGTGAAAGAAATTGGAATAGGATGATTATTTAAATGCACTTTATATATACACTTTATATACATTATGCACAATTTATAGACTTAAAACACAGCGCTCATAAAATAAATATTCACTCCTACGTTTCCATTTTTTCCCCATAAACAAAACAAAAAAAAAATTCCGTGCATATGGTATAACCCTGGTTAAATTGCATATATCTGCCACGTAAATAAGCATGAATATTTCATGGAATTGCACTTATGCGCATGCGTTAAGTGATAGGTGATATAAAAAAACTAAGTTCACTTAAGAAAATCACTTTTCACTATCCAATCACCACCATCAACATCTCTCTCTCCCCCTCTCTCTCCGTCCCTTCTTTCTCTCTCGCCCTCTCTCTCCCTTCTCATTCTCTCCTCTCTTTTTCCCCTTTCTCTCTGCCTTTCTTTTACCTCACCTTCAGAAGAACATCAGTCCTCTGCTAAAATTATTACGTTTCCCCTACCTCACGTCATGGACGCTTCTCTCTTCGTTTTTCCTCTCTTCGTCTATTTTCTCTGTTTTTTTCTTTCTCCCTCTTTTTCTTTCCCTCTTTTTCTCTAATCATGTGAAAGCGTTACCGACGGGCTAAGTAACTCAATGACAAGCAGAATTATTTTAAGATAATATATGATATAATATATAATATAATATATATATTATAATATAATATAATATAATATAATATATATATATATATATATATATATATATATATATATATATATATATATGTGTGTGTGTCAAATATATATACATATATGTAGATGTATATATGTTAATACAGACATACATGATTCTTTCAACTATAGGCACAGCACCAGAAATTTTGGGTGAGGGGATAGTCGATTACTTTGACCCCAGTGCTTGAGAGCTACTTATTTTATCGACACACACACACACACACACACACACACACACACACACATATATATATATATATATATATATATATATATATACAATGTATGTATGTATGTATGTATGTATATAGGCGCAGGAGTGGTTGTGTGGTAAGTAGGTTGCATACCAACCACATGGTCCTGGGTTCAGTTCCACTGCGTGGTACCTTGGGCAAGTGTCTTCTACTATAGCCTCGGGCCGACCAAAACCTTGTGAGTGGATTTGGTAGACGGAAACTGGAAGAAGCCCGTCGTATATATATATATATATATATATATATATATATATATATATATATATATATATATATATATATATATATATATATATATATACATATATATATAAATATATATATGTGTGTGTGTGTGTGTGTGTATGTTTGTGTGTCTATTTGTCGCTTGACAACCGATGCTGGTGTGTTTGCGTTCCCGTAACTTAGCGGTTCGGCAAAAAAGACCGATAGAAGACGTACTAGGCTTTCAAAGAATAAGCGCTGGGGTCGACTTGCTCGACTATAAAGGCGGTGCTCCAGCATGGCCGCAGTCAAATGACTGAAACAAGTAAAAGAGTGAAAGAGTATACACACACACACACACACACACACACACACACACACACACATATATATATATATATATATACTAGACTACCCGTAATCCGTTGGGTCACTGGTGGTTGAGGTTATAAAACATTGAAGCTGATTTCAACATTGCATTGAAATGAAAATGAATTTTTTGATGATTCAGTTAAATATTTCAATTCGTTCGTGTCATCATAGGTTTGGTTTACAAGTTCATGTTTAAGGTTTTATCGATTATTTACAGCATCTAATATACATAGAACTTCCAGGATTAACTTGAACTCCAGTAACAGCATTTATTTATGGTGTATGTGCACACTTGTACAAAAAGGCAAAAGGAAATGTTATATAACGTAAACATAAAATTAATGGAAGCAATTTTCAGAGCATTATACATTCCCATTTCAGAGTTATGTTAATTTCAGAGTATATTCCTA
>NC_142934.1:65667001-65679501 GCF_046866305.1 Octopus bimaculoides | reverse complement strand
TATTCTCTGTAAATGCACAAAAACCGTTTTAAGGGCTACATACTTTGTATTGTAGTAATTGGATTAGCAAAACAATTATGAGAACGGAACCAAGGGATAAGCTTCGCTTTCCCTGGAATTACAATGCATATGAATATGTGTGTAGATATACGCATATATATTTATGTATAGGTATATACGTACGTAGGTACGTATGTATGTGTGTGTGTGTGTATGTATGTATGTATGTATGTATGTATGTATGTATCTCTCTCTATCTGTCTGTCTGTCTGTCTGTCTGTGTCAGAAAGTTGCAACAATGAGTCGCAAGAGAGTCTCTAGTATAGCACTTATGATGTTATACAAACGGCACACAAAGGCACATACACACAAGAACACAGGCATGCACAAAATAAATCAGCTGACGACATATTTCAATGACAAACGAATCCAAGAACACATAAATTTCATCTTCACTGGCCGAATGAAGCGAAGCGTACAGGCTAAGAGGCAAAACGCGTTTGACCCTGAAATACTTGCTAGTGAGATGGAAAGGTTTCCGACGTAGCAATGGATTCTGTAGAAAAGCTAGCAATACCTCTGAGTAACTGTTACAATTTCTACATTTCCGATGTTTATTTCATCCATATAACTCACATTAAATATATTCAACCCAACCATGACTAAGTATTCTGGCGTTATACAGAAAAGCTTCCAGAAAGAAGCTGCGTCTTTTCCTCCAACAGAATGACAAGCTAAAGAAATCATCAGTTTCGTTTGAGAAAACATCTGACAAACAACGTCTTGCAGATTGAATAAAATCTTTGCTTCAAAGTTGAAGACAGTCATGAGCACCCGCAAGCCAGGAACTCTGAGTTGCGACGGAGTGAATCGTCAGCTTCTTTCAAATAAATGTAATCTACTGTAGGTATTGAGCAGTTTTTCTATTATTTGTACCTCTAAAGATATGTATGTATGCATGTATGTATATATGTATGTATGTATGTATGTATGTATGTATGTATGTATGTATGTATGTATGTATCTATCTATCTATCTACCTAGCTAGCTAGCTAGATATACATACATGCATGTATACATACACACACACGCACACACGCACACGCGCGCACACAAACACACACACACACACACACACACACACACACACACACACACACACACACACACACACATACACGTATACATAGTAGTGGAAGTTCATGGCTTATGGCTTAGTGGTTAGGGTGTTGGACTCATGATCGTAAAATTGTAGTTTCTATTCCTGGACGGGGGGGGGGGGGGATTCGTAGGGTTCTTGAGCAAAACACTTCATTTCGCGTTTCTCCATTCTACTCAACAGGCAAAAATGAATAATCCTGCGACTGATCGTCGTCCCGTCTTGCTGGGGAATATATACACTACTGAAACCGGAAAACTGTCCCTATGAGTGGCTCTGTATGAGTCGGGAAGGTGCCTTAGGGTATCTTTTTTTTTTTATATATGTACGCATAAAATCTCCAGTATGACCGCAGCCGCATGGCTGAAACGAGTAAAAGAATAAAAGAGTAACTGTAGAAATCGAAGGCTTTAAATAACAGCCCACAAATATTGGGTGACAAACCCTTTTGGATACCATTGGACCAAAGCAGTCAATTAATATGCGTGTATCTGAGTTTAAACACGCGCGCGCGCGAATATGGGTGAACCAATATGTGTGTGTGTGTGCGTGTGTGTGTGAATCTGTGAATATGGGTGAACCAATATGTGTGTGTGAATATGGGCGAACCAATGTGAGTATGTGTGTGTGAATATGGGCGAACCAATGTGAGTATGTGTGTATGAATATGGGCGAACCAATGTGAGTATGTGTGTGTGAATATGGGTGAACGAATCGCTTGTTCACCCATATTCCACTCAGTCGCATTTGTATTTAACCATTCTTTATCTCACCCTGTCAATCACCTTCACTCACTCGTAGCCTTTATTCTACACCTCTCACCGCTTCTGCCACCCATTCATCCTCGTGGTGGTGATGGTGGTCGTCATCATCATCATCATCATCATCATCGTCATCTGTTACACCGTTTATCTCTTCTTCCTCTCCTTCCACTCATTTTCCCTCACTCACACTCAAACTCCTCTACCCACACTTCTATAACTAATACTCCCAGCCCGTCTCTATTCATCTACTATTACTCTTCTACATACTCCTACAAAACTGCCCCCCCCCCGCTCCCCGACACCATACTGCAAAGCGTCTCTCCCCACTTCTCAATAATATTGACAACCTTCCACTCCAACTCTCCACCAACCACTTTGCTCCCTACACATCTCAATGTTATCTCAACACTTCTCTCTCTGCAGATTTATCTGCATTCTCCTGCATACCGACATTCGTTCCCGAAATTCGTTTTCTTTCTCTCTCTTGTTTCAAGAACTATTTCTTTCGACCCCTGATCGCATACATACATACATAGATACATACATACATATAGGTATGTGTGTGTGCGCGAGTGTGTGTGTATCAATGTATATATATATGTTTATATATACATGTATATGTATGTATACACAAACATACATATAAACAGTTACGCACATGAATAGTTAGTTCTTCTTGTTGGCACTCCGTCGCTTACGACGTCGAGAGTTCCAGTTGATCCGATCAACGGAACAGCCTGCTCGTGAAATTAACGTACAAGTGGCTGAGCACTCCACAGACACGTGTACTCTTAACGTAGTTCTCGGGGATATTCAGCGTGACACAGTGTGACAAGGCTGACCCTTTGAATTACAGGCACAACAGAAACAGGAAGTAAGAGTGAGAGAAAGCTGTGGTGAAAGAGAACAGCAGGGTTCGCCACCATCCCCTGCCGGAGCTTCGTGGAGCTTTTAGGTGTTTTCGCTCAATAAACACTCAGAACGCCTGGTCTGGGAATCGAAACCGCGATCCTATGACCGCGAGACCGCTGCCCTAACCACTGGGCCATTGCGCCTCCACACACATGAATATACACAGGCAAATATACAAACATGCATACAAAGATGCGTACACGCTCGCATACATAACACATTCGGAATTAAGCATTCACACACACGTAGATGAATGCACAGATATCATATATATATATATATATATATATATATATATATATATATATATATATATATATATATATATATATATATATATATATATATATATATTATGTATGCATGTATATATATATGTGCGTATATATATATGTATGTATGTATATGTATATGTACGTGTGTGTATCTCTATCTCTCTCTCTCTCTCTCTCTCTCTCTCTCTCTCTCTCTCTCTCTATATATATATATATATATATATATATATATATATATATATATATATATATATATATGTATATATGTATGTATGTATGTATACATACATACATACATATATATATATAATTATGTGTATTTCTTCTATCTTAATGAATAAAAATTCTTCTGATAGAATAAATGGGTTAATAGAAACCAATGTAGCAAAGAACACAAAATAACTGTGGTTTAGTTCCTGTTTTTAAGGCAGGAACTCCTTGAAATTTTGGGTATTTGAGTATATTTAAGAATTTAAGGATTGGAGAAAACGCATGTTATAATTGCATACTTTATTCCTACATATGTTTCAAAGGATTACAACCTGTGTGATCCATAGGGATCTTTGATATTAAAATTGTAATCTTCTCATCAGGGAAAGCATGGGAATCATCTTAAACGTAAGACATTATGACCGATTATGAAAACAATAGATGGATAAGGTTATGACTTGATTCCAGTCATAACCTTATCCATCTATTGTTTTCATAATCGGTCATAATGTCTTACGTTTAAGATGATTCCCATGATTTCCCTGATGAGAAGGTTACAATTTTAATATCAAAGATCCCTATGGATCACACAGGTTGTAATCCTTTGAAACATATGTAGGAATAAAGTATGCAATTATAACATGCGTTTTTCTCCAATCCTTAAATTCTTATATATATATATATATATATATATATAACGTGAGAGAGTTAGGGGTTGGGGGTTCAACCCACTAAGGGATAGTATCTATCCAGTATACTGCTATGTATGTGCACATGTAGATGTACCTATATGTGTTATCGTTGGTATTGTTTTTGTTGTCGTTGGTCTTTTATTACTAGAGATACTCCTCCTGTGTGTATACACCTGCATATCTATTTGCTTGTGAGTGCATACGTGGATGTATGTACGTGCATGTGCGTATGTGGGTGTGGATATCTAGATTGATGTATGTATATGTATATATGTATATATATATATATATATATATATTTATATATATGTGTGTGTGTGTATATATATGTATGTGTATGTGTAGGTACATGTATATGCGTGTGTGTATACATGTATAAGTATGTGTGTGTGTGTGTACATCTATTTGTGTGTGTGTGTGTGTGTGTGTGTATTTATGTATGTGTATATGTATAGGTGAGTATGTAGGTAGGTATGTAGTTGTGTAATGATAGTTGGCCACACAGTTGTGTATGTATGAATAAGTATGGGTATATGTGAGGGGACATAATGCGTATAAGGGTGTATATATGGATATGTATATATGAGAATGTATTTATCCTCATTGTTACTGTTGTGGTTATCGGCTTGTAGTCTTCTTGAAAGTCTACCAATTTAACTCTATTGCCATTACATTGGGAACTTTACCCCCTCACCGTGAGTATATAGTAGAATTAAGAGATGTGTGGCTGCGCGCATACATGTGTATATACATACACGCACGCATGAGCGTGAGTACGGGGAGATATACATAGCACGCGTGTGTGTGTGTGTGTGGGGGGATGTGCGCAGGCAAGCTAGCATCTTGACCGGCCAGTGGCTATCCAACCGTAGCTAAGCGTAGGCAGTTTAAAACAATAGTTACCCAATTGGAAGGAGGGAAGTTAACGGTAGTAATTAACCCTCCCCTATTAACAGCAGAATGGTAGAGCCGTTGGAAGAAGCAACAGGATATCCTACACCGCAAAGTTTGAAAGTTTGGCATATTATTGTTGTTGTTGTTATTGTTGTTGTTGTCACCATCATCGTCATCATCACTGTTATTGCTACTAGAACATTAATAACTTGTATAAAATGAACTTCTACATAGAACCTTCCAATATATATAGAAATGACACACACACACTCAACAAAACTTCCTTTCTAAAAAACACTTACAGCTTTCTAGATACGGCTAATAGCGCTGATGCCACAAACAACGTATGTGGTGGAATGTTTGCTTATAAAAACTTGTATATGCACACATAGGAGTAAGGGGACATCCGAGTAAGGTTGTGCACACGAACCCACATATATATATATATATGCATTGGAATGTCTATAGCTACCTATTTATAATGTTTGTAGGCCATATTTGAGATGTCAAAAGATTATTGTATATGTATATATAAAGGAGACCACTAGGTGGACTGTTAATGTGCTAGAAGAAGATCACATGTAATGTTTCTACTAAGACCGAATTGTTCTCAAAGGATATTTAGCGAAATAGCAAATCATATGCGGGCAAGACAAGTGAAAATTACATAAATATATACAAAATTATCACAACCTAGTTTCGAAATTAACATTTTCTTACCGAAAATATCTGTTTCTCATCAGTACGAACCGTTAAATAAATATAATTCCCAGAATCGTATACTAGTTGTTCCCCACGAATGAAGCACGTGTACACGGTTCTGTTAATTATATTTACGGTAAGATTCAAAAGTCTTCGTTTTGGCGCGCTAAATCCGGATAATTTGCGGATAATTTTGTATATATTTATGTAATTTTCATTTGTCTTGACCGCATACGTTTTGTTACTTCACTAAATTTCCTTTGAGAACAATTCGGTCTTAGTAGACACATTACATGTGATCTTCTTCTAGTGGTCTCCTTTATATATGTAGGCGAAACAGCAAGGAGCATAGGGGAGCGGGCAAATGACTATTGGAGGGAACTTAAGGAAGGGAAGAGCTCATCAGTTCTGTACCAGCATGCTGAGCAAGAACATGGAGGCTCACTCAACAACATAGAAATTAAAATCTTATCCACACATAGCAAAGACGCAGCACTTAGACAAATTACAGAAGCTACACACATAATAGAAGATAAAGCTAGCCTGAATAGGAAACTAGAATGGAACACTAACACACACCCCTAACAAACCACAAACCACAACATATGACAATACGTTCCCATAAACCAATAACAATATGAACAAAATATAATACAATACATAAATAAACAAATGGAATTAAATACTACATACGTTAACAAAATTTAATTAAATACCAAAAAAAAATAGATATAAACACATGAACAAATAAATAAATAAATAAAAACAAAAACAAACGAACATATATTAACAGAGGATATAGACAATACAGGCACTCCCCATACACACACATGCACTCACAAAAACATAGACACATTGAAGGATACGCATGCGTAGACACATACAATAGGAATACAAAATACAAAATGGCTGATAGTTAGCAAGGTGAGACACACATAAGAAAGACGAAAGCAAAGGACCACTGATGAGGTCACAAAAGTGTGACGAAAGAACTCTGGCCGAAATAGGATTAATGTAATATAATGTAATATAAAGCTGAAGCAAATTAACACCAAATATACAGTGTGTGTGTTTTTATTGGCTAAACTGGCAATATGACCATCCCCAAGTACAACAACATCTGTTTCAACACACGATTTCACATCAAAAATTTTGCAAAACAAATATATATATATAATTATAGTTCATAGATGAGAAGAGAATCGGAAATTTTCCGTATAGAATGCACTATATATATAGTAAATCCCCTAAAAGAACAAATACAAAAAAGAAAACATAACAATGCAAGGACGTGGTACATGTAAAATATTAGCAGACGCTCAGGGAAGGAAAGAAAGATAGTTTAACGTTCAACATGTACACACACACACACACACACACACACACAAACACACACACACAACACACACACACACACACACACACACACACACACACACACACACACACACACACACACACACACACACACACACACACACACACACACACACAACAAAATGATGAAATGAATGTAAAGTACAGGAAAATGAAAAACTGACAAGGAAACTGATGAAGTAGCGTTTCCGCAGAGCAGGAAAAAGAAATTCGACGAATCGTCGTGCAGACCGAGGGACAATTGTATATGAATATATATATATATATATATATATATATATATATATATATATATATATATATATATATATATATATATATATATATATATATATATATATATACATGCATATATATATACATACATATATAACTGTATATATATATATATATATATATATATATATATATATACACACACACACATATATACATATATATGCACATCCACACATATTACGTGTATATCTATCTATCTATCTTTCTCAGTCATTTGAGTGCGGCTATGCTGGAGCACCGCCTTTAGTCTAACAAATCGACCCCAGGACTTATTCTTTGTAAGTCTAGTACTTATTCTATCGGTCCCTTTGCCGAACCGCTAAGATACGGGGACGTAAACACACTAGCATCGGTTGTCAGGTGAAGGTGGGGGACAAACACAGACACACAAACATATACACACACATATATGTATATATATATATATATATATATATATATATATATATATATATATATATATATATATATATATATATATATACAGAGACATATATACGACAGGCTTATTTAAGTTTCCGTCTACCAAATCCACTCACAAGTCTTTGGTCGGCTCGAGGTTATCGCAGAAGACACTTCCCCAAGGTGACACGCAGTGTGACTGAACCCGGAACCATGTGCTTGGTAAGGAAGCTACTTATATATATATATATATATATATATATATATATATATACTGTTGATGCAAACAAGAAAATTAGAACTCAAAATATGAGTATACGTATATTTTTATTGATATATAGTGGAAGTAACAGAGTGACTAAAGGTCTTAGAGCTTCATGCATTGGCACTTATCTATGTACTAACCCCGAACTGCATTGTTCCAAAAGTCCCAACTATCCGGTCTAGAGTGTGGATCATGTACTGCAGAAGCTTGGGATTCAAAGCTCCGCGGCTTTTTAATACCTTCCTAAAATATATGAGGGCTCTTCGTGGAGTAGGGGTAGATGTTTTAAAGAAGATACTTGATCTCCAGCTGATCAAGGTCCATGATCAATCTATATCACGGCAAGAAACTCAAAAGAGGGTAGCTTTGTTGCCGAGTGTACTTGGACTTATGTTCGGAGACTTTTCATTGACAGGGATTGTCTTTTGCTCCTTATGATGGCGTGCGTTTGGAGGATAAGATTCATTGCGTGGTCTCTTCTTTGCAGAGGAATGTTCTGTGGGATGGTGACGAAGTCTTCTTTTATATACATACATACATACATACATATATATATATATATATATATATATATATATATATATATATATATATATATATATATATATATATGTATTTACATATATTTTTATATCAAAATTAGACAAAAATATTGTATCTGTTAACAAACGCAGCAAAATACTCACAAGTGAGTTTTTGTATTTATATCGATTTAAATGAGAGCTCAAAAATGATCCATTGAAAATAATAAATCATAATAAAGTATTTTCAATGGATCAGTTTCGAGCTCTCATTTAAATCGATATATATATATATATATATATATATATATAAAAAACTTAGATGAAATTTAGATATGTTTCGACCAAAGATTGGTCCAGGCCATGTCTCACTTAATAGCACCACCTGATAGGATTATCTAAATCTTTTATATATATATATATATATATATATATATATATATATATATATATATATATATATATATATATATATATATATATATATATATATATATATATATATATATATATATATATATATGTATATATATATGTATATATATACATATATATATATATACACACATACGTATATATATATATATATATATATACACATTCACAACAATTGTCCCTTGATTTAGACGATTTTACTTCAGAATTGTTTTGTATTCGAATTACTTTTCCTACTCTGCGGAAATAATACTTGAGTTTCCTTATCGTACTTCTCATTTTACTGTATTTTACTTTCATTTTTATCTTGTCGTTGTCAAGTAGAAAATAGTCAAAAGTAATGAGTAATGTTAGAAATGCATTAGAAAATATTTTGCTGAATATTTTCAAGATTAAATAATTTTCTATGAAATGAAAATTGGTACGTTAATCACTCTTAAAATAAGAACTGGGCAAAAACTGTGAACGGTTTAATTGGAATGAAGCAGATGTTTGAATAATTAAAAATTAAAATATCACCAAATCCAGTAATATCGTATATTTTCATAAAACTTTAAAAACACAATATATTCTATTATTTTATTTCTTTCTTTTACTTGTTTCAGTCATTTGACTTCGACCATGCTGGAGCACTACCTACGAAATGCGTAATATCAAAACAGAAACCTTGAGAAAAACTCTATATTGGTCATAAGGATACTACATATATATTGTCTAATAACCCTAACACAAACCCTAACCGAAAACCAATCGCTAACCCTAAACCTAACCCTCACATTAAAAGTAAACCTAACACTAACACTAAACCTAAACCGAAACCAAACCCTAACCCTAAGCCTAACCCGAAAATTAACGTTAACCATAACACTAACACTAACATTAACCCTAAACCTAAACCTAACCCTAACCCTAAATCTAATCCTAACGCTAACCCTAACGCTAACCATAACCCTAACCCTTACACTAAACCTAACCCTAACCCTAACCCTAACGCAAGCCCTAACCCTAACCCTAACCCTAACCCTAACCCTAACCCTAACCAAAACCCTAGACCTAACCCAAACTCTAGCCCTAACCATAATCCTAACCCTAACGCTAACCCTAACCATAAACCTAACCAAAACCCTAAACCTAACGTTAACCCTAACCTAACACTAACCCTAACACTAACCCTAAACATGACACTAACCCTAACCCTAACCCTAACCCTAACCCTAACCCTAACCCTAACCCTAACCCCAAAACTAACGCTAACCATAACACTAACACTAAAAATAACCCTAACCCTAAACCAAACCCTAACCCTAAACCTAACCCTAACCCTAACACTAACACTAACCATAACCCTAAATCTAACCCTAAACTTAAACCTAACCCTAACCATAACCCTAACCCAAACCCTAAACTTAACACTAACCCTAACACTAACACTAAACCGAACCCAAACTCTAACCCTAACCCTAACCCTTACCCTAACCTTCAACTTAACCCTAACCCTAACCCTAATCCTAACCCTAACCCTAACCCTAACCCTAACCCTAACCCTAAACCTAATACTAACGTTAACCCTAACTCTAACCCTAACCCTAACCCTAATCTTAACCCTAACCCTAACCCTAACCCTAACACTAAACCTAACCCTAATCCTAACCCTAGCCCTAACCCCTATCCTAACCCTAACCCTAACACTAACCTTAACCCTAACCCTAGCCCTAACCCTAACTCTAACTCGAACCCTAACTCTAACACTAAACCCAACACTAACCCTAAACCTAACCCTAACCCTAACCATAAACCTAAACCTAACCCTAAGCCAAACCCTACCCTAACCCAAAACCTAACCCTAAACCAAACCCTAACCCTAACCCTAACCCTAACCCTAATCCTAAACCTAACCCTAACTCTAACCCTAAACCTAACCCTAAACCTAATCCTAACACTAACCCTAACTCTAACTCTAACCCTAACCCGAATCCTAACCCTAACCCTAACCCTAACCCTAACCCTAACCCTAAACCTAACCCTAACGCAAATCCTAACGCTAACCCTAACTCTAACCCTAACACTAACCCTAATCCTAAAGCTAACCCTAACCCAAAACCTAACCCCAAACCTAAACCTAACCTAACCCTAACCCTCACCCTAACCCTTACTCTAACCCTTACCCTAACATTAATCCTAACCCTAACCCTAACCCTAACCCTAACCCTAATCCTAAACCAAACCCAAACCCTAAACCTAACCCTAGCCCTAAGCCTCACCTAAACCTAACCCTAAAACTAACACTAACCCTAACCCTAACCCTAGCTCTAAACCGTAACCGTAACCCTAAACCGTAACTGTAACCCTAACCCTAACCCTAACCCTAACCCTAATCCTAGCTCTAAACCGTAACCGTAACCCTAAACCGTAACCCTCACCGTAACCCTAACCCTAACCCTAACTCTAACCCTAACCCTAACCCTAACCTTAACCCTAACATTAACCCTAACCCAAAACCTAACCCCAAACCTAAACCTAACCCTAACCCTAACACTCACCCTAACCCTTACTCTAACCCTTACCCTAACATTAATCCTAACCCTAACCCTAACCCTAACCCTAGCCCTAATCCTAAACCAAACCCAAACCCTAAACCTAACCCTAGCCCTAAGCCTAACCTAAACCTAACCCTAAAACTAACACTAACCCTAACCCTAACCCTAACCCTAACCCTAGCTCTAAACCGTAACCGTAACCCTAAACCGTAACCCTAACCCTAACTTTAACCCTAGCCCTAACCCTAACCATAACCCAAACCCAAACCCTAACCCGAAACCTAACCCTAACCCTAGCTCTAAACCGTAACCGTAACCCTAAACCTAACCCTCACCCTAAGCCTAACCCTAACCCTAACCCTAACCCTAACCCTAACCCTAACCCTAACCCTAGCTCTAAACCGTAACCGTAACCCTAAGCCGTAACCCTAACCCTAACCCTAACCCTAACCCGAAACCCTAATCCTAACCCTAGCTCTAAACCCTAACCCTAACCCTAACCCTAGCTCTAAACCGTAACCGTAACCCTAAACCGTAACCGTAACCCTAACCCTAACCCTAACCCTAACCCTAGCTCTAAACCCTAACCCTAACCATTAACCTCACCCTAACCCTAACCTAACCCTAACCCTAACCCTAACCCTAACCCTAACCCTAACCCTAACCCTAACCCTACCCTAACCCTAACCCTGTCATTAGCTCTAAACCGTAACCCTAACCCTAACCCTAGCTCTAAACCCTAACCCTAAACCTAACCCTAGCTCTAAACCGTAACCGTAACCCTAAACCGTAACCCTCACCCTAAACCTAACCCTAAACCCTAACCCTAACCCTAACCTAACCCTAACCCTAACCCTAATCCTAATCCTAGCTCTAAACCCTAACCTTAACCCTAAACCCTAACCCTAACCCTAACTTTAACCCTAGCCCTAACCCTAACCCTAACCCAAACCCAAACCCTAACCCGAAACCTAACCCTAACCCTAGCTCTAAACTGTAACCGTAACCCTAAACCGTAACCGTAACCGTAACCCTAACCCTAACCCTAACCCTAGCTCTAAACCGTAACCGTAACC